>NC_050198.1:32952846-33230736 GCF_004126475.2 Phyllostomus discolor | reverse complement strand
GAAACAGGGATTGGTCCTGTATAAGCCAGTCAGTTCAAGAGTTGTTGCTTCAGTTTTCAGCACCAGACAGACCCTGTGGTTACATCCAGGGCCTTGGCCTTAGACCTGTTCCCCTTTATTCACCCCTACCCTGCTGAGCAGCAGTCCCCTCTGTCAGCTAGTACACTCTATTCACCACACTGTTCTATTTTGCCTGGCAGGAGTTGGGGCTCCTTACCACCTCTTTTCCTACATATGCAGGTGTCTCACTTCTTATCTTTCACTTTCTCAAGGCCTTTACCACTCTTTATTTGAATAACTCTGTCCTTCTCACTGATCTATAACTCTCAAGGGCAAAGACTATGTTTGATTCATCTCTGTATCACCAGAGCTATACAAAGAAGGTACACAGTAAACACACACAAATGCTTATCAAATGAATAAGCCAAGATTAGAGGATTTGAAGCTCAGTGTTGACTTATTCAAACTTCTCAACCACTGCCCTATTCCTTTCTTAGAGAAAAATGGGAAAATTGGCCAGATTGATTTTTTTCTTCCAAGATAACTTAGGGTAGGGTCACTGTTCATTGGTCAGTAGCACTCATTTATTCTACAAATATTTATTGAGCATCTACTGTGTGTCTGGAATTCCTATGTGTGCTTGGGATACACTGATGAACACGATATCTGTGTGAAGTGAACATTTTCTTTCTCAGGATTTACCCTTGGTATGAAGGAGATTTGAGTACTGGGAGCTGAGGAGGACCACTAAGGTTCCCACACCAGCTCCTTGCAAGATATTCTACTTCATTTTAGGGAAAGAGGGGGTGGGGGCGGAAGTTGCCTGGGAAGTGATTTCAGCTCTGGTTCCCTAAGCTGACTTCCTGCCCCTTTCTTGCTGTAGGAGAAATGCCCCTGTCAGTAGGCCGCACTCATGGCATGTGGCCAAGCTGCTAGAGGGATGCCCTGAAGCAGCTACCACCATGCATATCCCTTCTGAAGCCTTCAGCTTGTCCTGGCATTCTGGCTGTAACACAAGGTGAGTTTACAGTTCTCCTCTCAAGATGGTTTGGAGGGTAGACAATGTGGCCACTCCTCTTCTGCTCTAGAACCAATTAGATATTATAGAGCCCAGAGTGTTGTAATGGAAAATGGAGTGGGAGTTCAGTCTGTGTTCTAGTCCTAGTCTGCTGCTAACTCTGTGACTTTGAGTCAGTCCTATTTCTTCTGGAAAATGTTCCTTGAAGTATTTAACTCACTTGGCTTAAAAGGCACCACATTTCCCTGCTTTTCATACTGTTTCACTAGATGCTCTTTTGCAGACACTTTCCATGATTCCTCCTCATCTCCTTGATCTCTTTATGAAAGAAGGCCCGAGGGCTCCTTTCCTGTCTACAGTGACTTACTAACAATCTCATCCAGTGTTCATCAGCTCTGTCACAGAACCAAAGCCCTCAGAGTGAGACCTCCCTGAATAACAGGATCTACGTGCAGTGAGAATCTCTCAATGCAGAGGCTGTGGTATAGTTTGTTGTTGAAACAACTGCCCAGAAGAAGAGGCAGACAACTGTTTCAGCAAGCTCAGAACCAGCAAATATGTTGGCCTCAGCTGTCTTTTTCCTCCCATAACAAGATCATCCCTCCAAGAAGGGATTTCTGTTGAGGAGGCTCAGGGAAGCTAAAGGTTGAGTTTGCCCCCACTTGGTGACTTTACTTGGCATTGGAAACCATGGGCTCAGGGCAGAGGCAGAGAAAATTTTGCTCTGGAGGAATACACAGAAACGCATTTTGATCCTGGCTCCTGTTGGAGTGAGGGTGTGGTTGCTTTCAGCAGGAAGGGTGGTAGGATGGGCAGCACATCCCCTTGTCAAAAAAGAATTGAAGGATTCCAGCCCAGAGGTCAAGTGAACAGAGTGGCTAAGGGGCAGCACGGGAACAAGAATTAGGGGAGACTGACCTGAGAGTTTCATGGGCTCCTGCCACTGCTCAGCTGTAGCTTTCTGAACTGTGGCTCTTCTGAGTATAACCTGCAACCTCTGAGGTTCTAGTCATCGGGAGTTATGACATGACTTGGCTCAATTTGGCTTTGTGTGTGAGAAATCATACTTAAAATTCAAGATCGTGTCCAATCTTAGTCCCTCCCTTGGTCTCCCCAGGTTGGTTTTACATAACATGGGGGATGAGGGGAGCATCATGGGCAAGTGCCACTGTACTATCAATACTAGTAGTAGAGAGGATGCTGATAAAAATAGCAATGGAAATAGCAATCAAGAGAGGAGCAGCTACCATGTATTGAACTTTTGCTAGGTACCCAGGCTATGATAAGAGGTTTACTTTTATTTATTTTTTTTTTAGAAAGAGGGGAAAGGAGGGAGAAAGAGAGGGAGAGAAACATCAATGTGTGGTTGCTTCTTGCATGGCCCTTACTGGGGACCTGGCCTGCAACCCAGGCCTGTGCCCTGACTGGGAATCGAACTGATGACCCTTTGGTTCACAGGCTGATGCTCAATCCACTGAGCCACACCAGCCAGGAAAACTTTTATTATATAATTTCACTCACAAAGCAACCCTCTCATGCAGATATTACTATATTCCCATTTAACAGATAGCAGAAAAGCTAAGACATTGGACTTACAGAGACCTGGGTTCTAATTCCAAATCTCCTTCTTTTAGCAGCTTTGTAATCAGTTTACTTGACTCTTGAAGTTTCAGTTTTCTCAGTTGTAAAGTGCAGATAATAATTTCTTGCCCTAAGTTTGAAATAAGAAACCTTACAGTGCTTGACACATTGCAGGTCTCCAGTAAATTGTCAGTATTATTATAATCAAGGGAAAAAAAACAACAGGGGATGCCTAAATCCCAGTTTTGTCTGGGCCACAGGCTAGAACTAGGTGATCTTGAGAAAAATCACCTCTTCAAAATCACTTCCCTTGTGGGACTCACTTTATACCAGTGGTTCTCAAAAGCATACTCCCTGGACCAATAGCAGCAGTATCACCTGACAACTTGTTAGAAGTAAAAATTCTCAGGATTCACCCAGACCTAAAACTTTGGTGATGAGGCCCAGTAGCCTGTGTTTTCACAAGCCCTCTTTGTGATTCTGATGCATGGTCAAATTCCAAAAGCAATGATTTACAAAATAGGCTAGCTGAAATTGAATCAGCCTTTAGGCCCTTCTCTAATGGTGATAGACTGTGATTGCCTCTCCTGGCATAGAGCCCCATGCTGACTCCCAAGGGACAGTGACAGGTTTGAAGCAATTTTAGACTCACTGATGTCAAACAGAGCATAATCCCCAATGGACTCTTCACACTTTTAGTCTTTGGGATGTTGCTCCATCCTCCTTCCATATGCTGTTTTATTTCCCATTTTACCACATCACTGTAGTGTCCCAGTGTCCATCCCTTTCCTTGTTTTCCTTACTTCCTTTCTTGCTTTGTGTCACTCTCATTTGTGGCATGGGTATCTCTGGGTTGTCCTGCCTTCTCCCATGGCAGGGCTGGCCACGGTGAGAAAGGGATCTGGTAATTTGGCTAACTAATCAGTATGCCCTGTGTCTTGCAGTGACGTGTGTGTGCAGTGGTGTCCACTCTCCCGGCATTGCAGCACTGAAAAAAGCAGCTCCATTGGCAGCATGGAGAGCCTGGAACAACCAGTCCAAGCCACCTATGAGGGTCACCTCTTGCCCATTGATCAGAACATGTACCCCAACCAGCGTGACTCAGCTTACAGCTCCTTCTCCGCAAGCTCAAATGCCTCTGACTGTGCCCTTTCCCTCAGGCCAGAGGATCCAGCCTCTACAGACTGTGTCATGCAAGGCCCTGGATTAAGTAAGTCCCCTAATGGCAGGCTTAATGTGGTTGAGACTTCAGGAGGTACCCAGCATACCAACGGGGGCCATTTGACTCCCAGCTCCCAGATGTCATCCCTCCCACAGGAGGTCCACCACTCAGGGCCTACCAAAGCTGCCAAGGGTCCACCACAACCTCCAGTGAGGCGAGATAGTCTTCAGGCCTCCAGAGGCCAACTCCACAATGGAGAGCAGCGGAGGGCTTCTGAGCCTATGTACTCTTTGCAACAGAAGGAGAAACCAAGCTTAGACACTGAGCTGTGCCCAAGGAACCCTAACAGGTTCTGCTGCATCAGTGGGAAAGACCAAATGACAAATCAGAGCCATCAGAATTGTAAGCTCAAACAACCTTCTGAATCTAATCAGCAGGGCTATGAGCACCTACTGATAGAGGCCTCAGCCAAAGCTGTTGGATTCCAAAAATCATACGACAAAGTTTCCAGCATAGATTCCAGCCCACTCAACAAGGTTTCAGCAGAGCTAGCTAAGACTTCTTCTTTTGGCAGTCCTTCACACCTCACGGGACCCACAGGTCATCGCCATAGTGCCCCCGAACAGCTGCTGGCATCCCACTTGCAGCATGTGCACCTCGATACCAGGGGTAGCAAGGGGATGGAGCTCCCAACTGGGAAGGATGGGCATGAGTGGACTCTGTCCCTTTTGCATAGCAGCCACACAGGGAAGAAAAGTCCATGTCCTCCTGCAGGGGGAAACCAGGACCAGCCCAGCAAGGAGAGAAAGACCAGACAAGTAGATAATAGGCCTTTGGGTTCAGGGCACCAGAGCCCAAGCAGCTCCCCCCATGAAGAAACTGATGGACACCCTCCAGAAAGAGGTTTCCAGGACCCAAGCAGAATAAGTAGAGCAGGTAATGAATTGGCCAGCCAGCAGCCCTCTCCCTCTGGCTCTCTTGTTCAACAAACCAGGGACTGTTCTCCAACCACTAAAGTAGCTGGCACCACAGAGGCAACTGAAGAAGGGAACAATGAGCCCAAGGAGTGTGGCCAGGTGGGTGGTAGGCGAAATGGAGGAACTCGGGGCCGCTCAATCCAAAACCGGCGGAAGAGTGAGCGTTTTGCTACCAACTTGCGTAATGAAATTCAGAGGAGGAAGGCTCAGCTCCATAAAAGCAAGAGTCCCTTATCACAGCTGTGTGACACTAAGGAGCCAGTGGAAGAGACTGAGGAGCCCCTAGAAAGTCTTCTACTTCCTGCCTCTAACTCACCTCCTCTACCTTCATATAAAAAACCACCAAGCCCTAAAGACAAGACCTTTAACAAGAGTATGATGCTTAGGGCTAGATCTTCAGAGTGCCTCAGCAAAGCCCCTGAGAGCCATGAATCAAGGACAGGCTTGGAGGGACAAATAAGCCCTGGCCAGAGGCCTGGCCAGTTCTCTATGCACCTGAACACCTGGTGGAAAGCATCTGATCCATCTTCAGACTCTGAGAAAACAAAAGTTCACCATGGAGTCCATGGAGGTCATTGGAGATGGTCTCCAGAGCACAACCGGCAGCCGCATGTGGCACTAGTCATGGAAGGCTCTTCCAACCCAGGAGATAACAAGGAATTGAAGGCTTCTACTGGCCAAGCTGGGGAGGAAGCCATCCTATTGCCCTTTGCAGACAGAAGAAAGTTTTTTGAAGAGAATAGCAAATCCTTATCAACCTCTCATTTGCCAGGTTTAACCACTCATAGTAATAAGACTTTTACCCAGAGACCAAAACCTATAGACCAGAACTTCCAGCCAATGAGCTCCAGCTACAGGGAATTGAGGCACCATCATATGGACCAATCATATCATTCCACAGACCAACCATATCATGCCACAGACCAATCATATCATTCCATTTCACCCCTTCAGTCAGAAACTCCTACTTACTCAGAATGTTTTGCAAGCAAGGGTCTAGAACAATCTGTGTGTTGTAAGCCACTGCACTGTGGTGATTTTGATTACCACAGGACCTGCTCTTACTCTTGCAGTGTCCAGGGAGCTATAGTACATGACCCTTGCATTTATTGTTCTGGGGAAATCTGCCCTGCTTTGCGAAAGAGAAATATGATGCCAAACTGCTACAACTGTCGGTGCCACCACCACCAATGCATTCGGTGTTCAGCTTGCTATCATAATCCCCAGCACAGTACCCTCGAGGACAGCAGCTTGGCACTTGGCAATGCTTGGAAACCCAGAAAGCCAACAGTGCAGGTGAGGACTTGGTTCTTGCATGGGTGAGCTTCGTTATTCTCTTTCTAAGGAGAAAGTGAGGTGAATCATTTGAAAACAATTATAATTTCTTAAAACTGTATAGTCCTGGTCTACCATATGGTAGCTTATTAACCTTGCACAGGACACTCAGCCACCAAAATTGCAGTTTCCTCATTTTTAGAGTTAGAGTAAAATAACTTTTCCTTCACAAAATGGACAGAACTAGGATTTATAGCCTAACTCTATAATTGGTATCTGAGTGACCTTAAGCAAGTTATTCAACCACCAAAATTTGCAATGATGTAATTTTTTAAACTTAAATATTTTATTGTTTATGCTATTACAGTTGTCCCAATTTTTCCCCTTTGCACCCCTACACCCAGCCTGCCTCCCACAGTCAATCCCCACACCATTGTCAATGTCCATGGGTCATGCACATATGTTCTATGACTAATACCTTCATGTTCTTTCAACCATTCCCCACATCCCCCTCCCCTCTTACAGCTGTCAGTCTGTTCCATGATTCTATGCCTCTGGTTCTATTTTGCTTGATAGTTTATTTTGTTCACTAGATTCCTATTATAAGTGAGAGCATATGATATTTGTCTTTTATCAACTGGCTCATTTCACTTGGCATAATAGTGTCCAGTTCCATCCATACAGTCACAAAAGGCAGGAATTCCTTATTTTTTTCTGCTCTGTAGTATTCCATTGTGTAAAAGTACTACAGTTTTTTGATCCACCCATCTACTGATGGGCACTCAGGCTGTTTCCAGCACTTGGATATTGTAAATAGTGCTGCTATGAACATAGGGGTGCATAGGTTCTTTTGGATTGGTGTTTCAGGGTTCTTAGGATATAATCCCAGCAGTGGAATTGCCTGTTCAAAGGGCAGTTCTGTTTTTAATTTTTTGAGGAAATTCCATGCTGTTTTCTACAATGACTATACCAGTCTGCATTCCCAACAATAGTGCACTAGAATTGCCTTTTCTCCACATCTTCTCTAGCACTTGTTGTTTGTTGATTTATTAATAATGGCCTTTCTGACCAGCGTGAGGTGATATCTCATTGTAGTTTTAATTTGCATCTCTCTGATGGGTAATGATGTTGAGCATCCTTTCATGTTTCTGGGCCCTCTCTATGCCATCCTTGGAGAAATGGCTATTCGAGTCCTTTGCCTATTTTTAATTGAATTGTTTGTCGTCTTGGTGTTGAGTAGCATAAATTCTTTATATATTTTAGAAATTAAATGCTTATCATATGTATCATTGGCAAATGTATTCTCCCATATGGTGAGTTCCCTTTTCATTTTGATGATGGTTTCTTTAGCTGTGCAGAACCTTTTAAATTTGATGTAGTCCCATTTGTTTATTTTTTCCTTCATATCCCTTGCCATAAGAGATATATGGGCAAAAATAGTGCTACGTGAGATACCTGAAATTTGACTGCCTATGTCATTCAACCACAAAAAATTGTAGTTATGTGATTTTTAAAGAGACAAAAAGAATTTTTGCTTCATAAAATGGGCAGTACTAAATAAAGTCTAATTACCTCATCACCGAAGTGGAGGAAAATAATGGCTGTCTCATAAATCAGTTATGAGGGTGAAATAAGATTGTGTATATAGAGTGTCAGGACTAGTACCTGATACAAAACAGCATGTATTCCCTTCCATTTCCTGCTTTAAAACTATTTGGAGCTCCAAAATTTGCAAATGGTCCTCCAAGCTTTGCTTTCAGAGATCTGACTTGTCTGGTTTCCTAAAGGATGAATCCTTTCCCCTCTTCTCCAGTCTCTCTCTCTGTCAGAGAACTAGGTTTAGACTGGCTGTTGCTATACCTGGTTATGACCTACCAACCTAACATAAGCCACCCCCACCTCCCAGGGCACTTCTGGGAGGACCCCATAGGTCCTTATCAGCTCACTGCCAGATTCCTTCTCCATGGCTTTCTTAGTGCCACCTTTTGGCTGGTGCATTCAAACCAGAAGTTAGTTTCTGTGTTGAACTGTTGTTGCATAGGCAGACACTTCTGAGTGACTCTATGTATAAAATTGTTCAATGCATATTCTTTGAATAAATGAAACTTAGGAGTGAAAGAAGCCTTATACAAAAGAGTACATACTCTACTATTAATTTTAAATAAAGTTCTTTTTTATTATTCTTGTTTACTATTCAGTTGTGCCAATTTTCCCCCCTTTGCCCTCTTCTGCCCATCCCACCCCTCGATCCCACAGTCCAGGTGTCATTAATACCTGTTCTTTGACTAAACCCTTCCCCTTCTTTCCACAATTGTCCCCCTCCCCCTCCCCTCTAGCAACTGTTAGTCTGTTCCATGTTTCCATGTCTCTTGTTTTCTTTTGCTTGTTAGTTTATTTTGTTCATTTGATTCCTCTTTTAAGTGAGATCATATGGTATTTGTCTTTCGCCAACTGGTTTATTTCACTTTGCATAATGTTCTCCAGATCCAACCATGCCATCAGAAAGGGTAGGCGATCTTTCTTTCTGCTGCATAGTATTCCATTGTGCACCATAATTTTTTCTAACCCATTCAACTACTGATGGGCACTTAGGCTGTTCTAAAACAATTATTCTATGGAAAAATAATTCAAAACAGTGGTTGCCTATGGGAGGTTGCACAGAGATGGACTGGAAAAAGTTGTAAGGAACTTAGTTGGGTCATGATAACATCCTGTATCTTGACAAGAGTTTGAGTTACACAGGCGTATACATTCATCATAATTCAACAAAGGCATAATTAATATTAGTGCATTTCACTGGAAGTAAATTTTGCCTTAAATATTATAAACAAATATGGAACTTTATTTAACGATATGTATGCTGAAGTTTTTGAAGTCTGTTGGTGCTCTAACTTACTTTATAGTTTTCAGCATACAAGTGTTGCACATATTTTGTTATATTTATCCCTAAGATTTCATGACTTTGATGCTATTGTAAATAATATATTTTTAACTTTTTTAATGTATTTTATTGATTATGCTATTACAGTTGCCCCATTTTCCCCCCTTCTCTCCCCTCCACCCTGTACCCCCTCTCCCACTCACATTCCCCCCCTTTAGTTCATGTCCATGTGCCATACTTATGAGTTCTTTAGCTTCTACATTTCCCGTACTATTCTTGCCCTACCCCTATCTATTTTCAACCTACATTCTATGCTACTTATTCTCTATACCTTTTCCCCCTCTCTCCTCCTCCCAACCCCCTGCTGCAAGCCCTTCATGTGCCCTCCATTTCTGTGGTTCTGTTCCTGTTGTACTTGTTTACTTAGTTTCTTTTGGTTTTGCTTTAGGTGTGGTTGTTAATAATTGTGAGTTTTCTGTCCTTTTACTATACATGTTTTTTCTTTATCTTCTTTTCTTAGATAAGTCCCTTTAGCATTTCATAAAATAAGGGCTTGATGATGATGAACTCCTTTAGCTCGACCTTATCTGAGAAGCACTTTATCTGCCCTTCCATTCTAAATGAGAGCTTTTCTGGATAGAGCAATCTGGGGTGTAGGTCCTTGTCTTTCATGACTTGGAATATTTCTTTCCAGCCCCTTCTTGCCTGTAAGGTCTCTTTGGAGAAATCAGCTGACAGTCTGATGGGAACTCCTTTGTAGGTTACTGTCCCCTTATCTCTTGCTGCTTCTAGGATTCTCTCCTTCGTTTTTACCTTGGCTAATGTAATTATGATGTGCCTTGGTGTGTTTCTTCTTGGGTCCAACTTCTTTGGGGCTCTCTGAGCTTCTTGGATTTCTTGGAAGACTGTTCCCTTTGCCAGATTGGGGAAGTTCTCCTTTATTATTTGTTCAAATACGTGCTCAATTTGTTGCTTTTCCCCTTCCCATTCTGGTACCCCTATAATTCGGATGTTGGAATGTTTAAAGGTGTCCTGGATGCTCTTAAGCTTTTCCTCATTTTTTTGAATTCTTATTTCATCATGCTTTCCTGCTTGGTTGATTTTATCTTCCTTCTGGTCCACTATATTGTTTTGAGACTCAGATTCCTTCCTTTCACTATTGGCTCTCTTCTGCGTATCTTCCTGCATCTCTTTTATGGTAACCTGCATCCTTTCATCTAAATTGCGCCCAAAATCATCCAGTTCTGTGAGCTTTCTGATCACCAGTGTTTTGAACTGTGCATCTGATAGATTGGCTATTTCTTGGTCGCTCAAAAGGATGAGTCCTGGGGGACTGATCTGTTCTGTTGGAAACATATCTTATGTCTTTCCCTATCTCTCCTCCTTTTTTTTTTTCCGGTCTGGTCACTCTTGTTACAGTGGGGGGCAGAGCCTTAGGTGTTCACCGGGGCTGGGCACTCCGGTCGCTAGATTGTGACGTTATATGTGGGGGCGGGGCGGGGGCAGGGGTGGGAGGGAACAATGGCGGTAGTTCCATTCTCCTGGGCTCAGACCCTTCTCTGGGATTCTGGGCTGCTAGCTCTGCCCTGGTCCACAATTGCTGCCCCACTGGGTCTGCCAGCCACAGTTTGCATACTCAGGGATCACCGCTGCGTTCTTGTGCCCTGGATAGCTGTCGCACCAATTTCGCGCCAAATTTTCCCCGAACTCCACGTGCCACCGACCCGCGCCAGCCCCGCACCTGCCCGGCTCGTCGTCTCCTACTAGCCTGGAAGTATGGGTCCACTTCAACTTCTTGGCTGTCCGACTTCCATTCAGATAAATCCTCTGTCAGTTCTGAGTGATAGTCTGTCTGCAAATCTTTGTTGTTCTAATCTTGGTTGTGCGAGGAGGCACGGTGCGTCCACCTATTCCTCCATCTTGCCGGAAGTCCCGTAAATAATATTTTTTAATGTCAATTAAAATTCTTTGTTACTATTACATAGAAATACAATTCCATTTTGTTGTGTTGGCATTGTATCCTGTATGTTTTTCAAAGTCATTCATTGGTTCTAGTAGCTTTTTTTAAAGATTTTCTAAATAGACAATCATGTCACCTGCAAATGGAAATAATTTCAGTTTTTTCTTTCCACTGTATATGCCTTTTCTAGGGAAGAGAGGGGCCTTAATGCACTGTCTAGGACCTCCAATACAAGGTTTAATAGAAGTGGTGAGAGTGGGTATTGTTGCTTTGTTCCCCATATTTCACTATTAAATACATTAATTGTAGGTTTTTCATAGATGCCCTTTATGAAGTTGAGGATGTTCCCTTTTATTCCTAGCTTTTATCAGGAGTGGATATTGGTTTTTTTTCAAAATTTTTTTCTGTACCTATTGAGATGATCATGTAGTTTTTCTTTTTTAGTCTACTGATATAATGAATTACATTGATTGATTTTTGAAACAAGAACCAGCCTAGTGTCACCACTTTGTCACAATGCATTTATCCTTTTTATGTGTTACTAGATTTGATTTGTTCATAGTTTGTTAAAGATTTTCGTGTCTATGTTTATCATGGATTTTAGTCTGTAGCTATCTTCTAATATCCTTGTCTGGTTTTTATATCCAGGTGCTGGTTTTACCAAATGAACTAAAAGGTATTCCCTCCTCTTCCAATGCTCAGGAAGATTTTGTATAGGATTAGTATTATTTCTTCCTTAAATGTTAAATAGAATTTATCACTGAAGCCAACTGGGCCTGGAGTTTTCTTTGTAGAAAGATTTTTTAAACTACAAATTTAACTTCTTTAATAAATATAGGGTCATTTAGGTTATCTATTTCTTCTTGAATGAGCTTTGGTAGCTTGTATTTCAAGGAATTTGCCCATTACATTTAAGCTTTTGATTTATATGGGGATAACATTGTTTGTAACTTAATTTGAAATGCATCAAGAAATTAAGATGGATTGGTGGGGGGATAGAGGAGTGAACAGAGAGATATGTCATAAGGCAAACATGGTAAAGTACTAATCATAGAATCTAGGTAGTGGATATGTGTGTATTAATTGTAAACTCCTTCAACACTTCTGTATACTTGAAAATATCCATAATAAATGTTAAAAAGAAAGAGGAGAAGCCCTAGCTGGTGTGGCTCAGTGAATTGAGTGCCAGGCTGTGAGAAAAAGCATCACTGGTTCAGTTCCCAGTCAGGGCACATGCCTGGGTTGCAGACCAGGTCCCCAGGAGGGGGTGTGTAAGAGGAAACCACACATGGATGTTTCTCTCTCCCTCTCCCCCCCCCATTTCCCTATCTAAAAATAAATAAATAAAATCATTTAAAAACTTTTAAAAAAGAAATAGGGGAAATATAAAATAATTTTTAAGGGCATTGATGCTGGAATCAGACTGCCTAGGTTCAAATTCCTATGCTTTCCCACTTAAAATGGAGGTAATAACAGCACCTACTTCATAAGTTGATTGTGAGGATTAAATGATGGAACATGTGTGAGGCATTTAGAACAGTGACTGCAAGATGGTAATCATCTTATAACTGTGAGTCATTATCTTTTAAAATAAGGGGAGAGATTGGCTTAGCTTGCGAAAGTTTGTTCAAAGAAGGACCTGTAAGTGGACCATAGGAAAAAGGGACTGAAGCAGGGTTGGGGTATGGTGTTAAGGAGATGGTGGCTGTAGATGTGTTAGCCCCAGGCCCATAACTCCATAAAAGACAGAGGTGAAATTTGCAGGTTGCATCAGTTGACAGCAGCAATGCAGGTTTTCTTTTACACTCTGGGAAAGGGATATATTCAGTTTCTAATGCCTATTAGACTAGCTGAGCAGGTCTTCTTAGACACTAGGCTTTTAGACATGTGGATGGCCATCTAAGAGCCACTGTATGCCCATTCTTACCCCTGCCACCTGAACACACACCACCCTTAGACATGAGGAAATGTTGTAGCATGGACTAAGGCACCCCAGCCCATATGACTAGGGCTGTGTGAAGTAGGGCTGATTTCCTTCTCCTTCTGGCCCCTGGAAGATGTTAGAGAGCTAACTGGCTCCTGCTTAGCACTGTTAAGAGAACTAAAATCAGTACATACTTACATCCCTCATACTTCATGCCAGTTAGCTTTCCATTTACTATCACATTATTTCATTTAACAATTGCATGATATGTTATAATAGGATCCCCATTTTACAGCTGAGGAAACTGAGGCTGATGGAGGTCACACATCTAGCAAATGGCAAAGCCAGCATTTGAACAATAGCTAACAACTGAATATCTACTGTGCACCAGGTATTGTTCTATGCACTTCAAATATATCATTAACTCATGCAGTCCTCAAAGCAGTCAAGAAATAGGTAATGTTATCACAATTATACTATTAAATAGCTGGGGGAAATGAGATAAAGAGAAGTTGTATATTTTTCTTGAGGTCACATAGCAAGTGTGGCATTTGAATCCATGTAGTTTAGCTTCAGGACCCAAGCTCCTAATCATGCTATGCTGTCTCTCCATAAGCTGATTTCAAAGCCCAGGCTTTGTCCAGTATGGCAGGATGCCTTTTAGCAGTATATCTTCTATTGGGGCAGCAAGTTCCCACTACAGTCAATCACCATCTGCAACAAGCCATGGTGTAACTACCTCTTTGGTTCAAAGGGTGCAGGCAATTTACAGCAATCTAAGCTCAAGAAAAAAAGATGCAATATGATACTGGGAATCTGCAAAGGAGGCTGGGAGTTGGGACACAACTTTGTTTGGTTTGGCCACTGCTATTTACGGAGCACTTCCCATAGGGCTAGACAGGGCATGGACAGGAAATCCTGGCTCCCACTGTGGCTGAACAAGTATGAGGGCAGGGACATCTCACAAGGGTGTCAAGGCAGAGTCTGAAATCTAACAAGTGGTTAGAGCTGCTCTAACATGACAGGTACAGACAGGGACTGCTCTGATTCTATAAAAGCTGAGAAACCATCCTTTCTCTGGCAACTAACATCCAGAGCCTCCTTTGTGCTGAGCACTGTGCTAGGCATTCTGTATGCACATTCCATTTTATCCTGACTACTAGGACCCAAGCAAGGCTACGTAGCAAAGTTCTTATTTGCCAGATGGGAATCTGAGGTTCAGGAAGGTGACACAACTTCCCTCAAATAACACAGCTATTAAGTATATTAGCTAGTATGACTAACACTAAATGTCTTAATTTCAAAAGGGAGTAATTTTTTTATTTAACTAGGACAAAGGTAATAAAACTTTAAATTGGTCCAATAATAGCATTGGAGAAAGTGAGAATTTGGAAGATTCTTCAGAAAGGTCACATCAGTACAGCAGTGTGCTGGAATGCATGATCTCCCACTGCCTCACTCTAGGAAAGAGTTACAGCAGCAGGAGCTTTAGGCTTTGATGGCCCTTCAAGGACCAGGGCTTCCAAGATGTTTTCTATGTTGGAAGAGTCAAAATGAAAGGGCAGGTTCACCAGGGAGAACAAACAAAAAGACCTCTTTTGCAACAGCCAGAACAAACAGCAAACATGCTAAACTGGTTTTTAACGTGGTTTGGGAGAGGAGGGGAGAACCAGAGGAAAACATAGAGTTTCTAGACTACACTGCCCAGGTCCCTGAGTGCTCTCTTAGTCTCTGCATGTTCCCAGCAGTTCATAGGCCTCCTGACAGAAAGGCAGCCTCCATGTACTTTTCTCTAGCCTGCATGGGAGAGTAGAAGGAACCAGATATGGGTCCTGGATGGGGACAGGTTCCTAAATTCTTCACATTTTTGAAACCAGCTAGATACCTGACTGCTTAGAGCTCCCTAACTTATCAGAATTTTGATTTGCAGGAATTTCCTGGGGACAAATGGAAATTGACAACAGGAAACAGGAAGACCAGCCAGTCAGGGAGGTAAGTGGCTTCTCATGGTTCTGGGGTGAGTTGGTGCCTCTGAAGTTTCTATAGAAATGGTAAGCTCTTCTGTTTGTTCACCTTTCTTTAAGGAACCTGGTTTGGTGTTTACAGCAAGGGTTTGATGCCACAAACGTCATCCAGTCTGCCCCCAGGCAGTGGGTTACAGACCAAACTGATTGCTAGGACAAAAAAAAAAAAAGAATATGGAGTAGTCAGGCAGTTTTGTGGGACATTGTGCCCATCATCTCAGAGGCCTGAGGCAAGCCTGCCCAGGCACAAGAACATGTAGGACCAGACCATGCTGAAACAGATGAGAAGGCATAAATTATGCCTGCCTTCCTAGTGGCCATTGGACAGTTGGAGGGAGCAAAAAGTAGGTAAGACTATCAAGCTACTGCTGTGCCTTCGCTTCACAGTTGTTGGAGGTACTTGTTTCTTGGGTTCTGCAACCTTTCTTTTTAGAGGGTTTATTAAAAACTTAAGGTCTGCTCATTTAAAGTCCAAGGGCAGATTATACTAATAATAGGTTAAAATTCCTGAGAGGAAGCAGGGACATTTTCACAAATGGCATATATGGCTTGGGCTAGTGGGAAAAGAGTTGCTTAGGCAAAGCCCTTAAGGAAAAAAATGCTCAGATTGGAGTCTGCTCCTGTAATGTGGGGAGCATGGCACACAGCTTTCATATTCCCCGGGGATGAGCCTACCTGCCATGAGTTGACTATAAGGAGTGACAGTTACCTTTTCTGGGGTGGTCTACATCAGCCTGGCTGGACCCTCTCTTTTGTGAAATTCCTTGATGTACTCTTACAGTCAGTTCTTCTCCAGGCCTAATTATAAGACACCTTTAAGTTATATTGATTCTTTAACTCAAATTCCAGGAATGAAGGAGGGATCGGGAAAAAAGCTCTTAGCTGTGCCTTGATAGGGGCACTTAGGAAGGGGACACCAAAGGAGAGAATTAGAATCTGGGCCTGACCCCGGAAGAACCTGAGATTCTTTCTGGGGTTCTATATTGCCCCCTATGATTTGGTGGTATAGTCAGGAATAATTTTGGCTTTCTTTTGATTCCAAAGTTTGGGAAACCTATTCATTTTCTGGTTGGCAATGAAAAATGGAGGAACCCTATATAAAGTGTTAGTCACTGGGCTGGATCTTTTTATACCCATAATCTCCTTTATTCTCCACAGCAGTTAATTTTTACTAGCTATTTGATAGATGAGGTGCAGAGAGCTTATGTAACTTAGCTGAGGTCACCTAGTATAACCGATGGAACCAGGATTCTGAGACCCAGGTTTGTCTGGCCCCAAAGTTCATGCATTTTCCATCATAATTACTTCAATTAAGATCCCTAAAGAAATACTTCAAACTGATCACTCAACATTGTGTCTCAGGAGTCTATCCTGGATGGGAATACTATGGGATTTTATGGTTAGTCTTGATTCCTCTCTGTGAACTGGCTTGTATTATATTCTTGGAGAACTTGTTTCGATCTAATGGGTCTGCAGAGTTTCCCACATTAGACTGAAACCTTTGAGAGAGAAGACCACACCTTGGTTTGGTCATAGACTTACTCTATGTGCCTAGCACAGAGAAGTTGCTCGGGAGTATTTTCATTTGCTTGCCAAATGAAGAAACAGAGTCTCTACCATTGAGTGGATGAAATGACACAAAAACAATAATGCTAATTAACATTTCTGGAGCACAGTGTTCTACTCTGGGAACCATTCAAAGCACTTTACATTTATTTATTACTATAACATTAAGGGATGGGTACTATTAATCCCCCCATTTGCCCAAGAAGAGAAACAGAAGCAAACACAGATAAATAATTTGCCTGAAGTCCCACAGATATTAAGTTGACTAAATCCAGGCAGTCTTACTTCAGAGATACTCCACAGTAAGTTCTCACTTAACATCATCAACAGGTTGCAAATTTAAGTGAAACCATGCAATGAAATCAATTTTACCTTAGGCTGACTGATATAAACAAGAATTAAGTTCCTATGGAATATATTCTGGGCACAAAAACCACACCAAATTTCTAAATGAAGACCCAAAACACTTCTAATATTAAATGTTGATATAAAGATGAATACAAAATTAATTCTTTTCTAACCCACCTACTTCAGTTCAGGGTTGCAGATGGCCAGAGTCAATCCTAGTGGCTCAGGGAACAAGGTTGGATGCAACCCTGGATAGGATGCCTTTCCATTTCAGGATGCACTCACACATGCACCCACACCCACACTCACTCAGATTGGGATAATGTGGACATACCAATTCACTTCACATGCACATCTTTGGGATGTGGGAGGAAATATACACAGAAGAACATGTGAACTCCACACAGACAGTGGCCCTGGCTGGGAATCATTTTTTTCCTCATCAATGTTTTAACAAGATACCATTGATCAAAGTGATGTTATTCAAAGACCTGCTATACTACTCTACGGTGCTTCTCCAAAAATGGTTCTCTTACCAACCAGTCAGTAAAGTAACAAGACTTTATTCAAAACTTAGTGTATGTACTACCTTTCTGTAGATGAGCAGGGAAATAATAAAGAGCTCCAGGAAGCATGATGCCTGCCCACCCACAGCTTGAGCAAGAAAGACTAACCCACACAAAGTAACAGTAATAATAAATTACCATTTGCAAGACAACCTACATGCCACAGCTAGGTTATAGATATTATGTTTTATTGTCCCCAAAACTCTGTCAGATACGTATTATTATAGCTAGGATGGTGGTTCTTAAACTTGAGTGTACACTAAAAAATACCTGAAAGGCTAATTAAAACAGAGAAATAGGTAGATCTTACCCCCAGCAAGTGTGATTCAGTAGGTATGCAGTGGGGCTCAAACTGTGTATTTCTAAAGAGCTCCCCAGGTGATGCTGATGGGATCACACTTTGAAAACTGTTGATTCAGATAAAAAATTTGAGATTCAGACTAAATAATTTACTGAAGATCTCATGGCTACTAAAGGGACAAGCCAGAATTTATTATTTTTATTTTATTTTTTAATCCTCTCCTGAGGATATTTTTATTGACTTTAGAGAGAGAAGAAGGAGGGAGGAGGGAGAGAGGGTGGGGGAGAGGGAGAGACAGAGAGAGAATGAATATGGTTGCCTCCAATAGGCACCCCAACGAGAAATTGAAACCAAAATTTAGGTATGTGCCCTGTCTGGGGATCAAACCCAAAACATTTTCATGTATGGAACAATGTTCTAACCAAGTGAAACACCCATCCAGGGCAGGACAAGCCAGGATTTAAATCCACTTGTTGCTTATTCATGCAAGTTGCTATAGGATGAAGTGTCAAATACATGGTTTAAACAAGAAATGCCTGGCACATGGCAAGGGGCCAATACATAATAAGTGTTATTGTGCTTTAAGTTCATTGGAGGGTAAGTAAAGTGAAGGTTGGGACCTATAGGAGGAAAGAACCAGAGGGGAGACTAAGTAGGGTATGTGGGAGGAATAAGACCCCCTGGTTAAGGGTTTTGACCTTGGAGTCAGTCTGCCTGGGTTCAAATCCAGCTTCTTCCATTCTCCAGCTGTATTAGCTTGGGATGTTTCTCGCTCTCTCCTTTGATTTTTTTCTACATTTTTAAATTATTGTTCACATACAATTGTCTCCATTTTTCCCTCACCACTCCCCGCAACCCCAACTATCCCCACTTTCCACCCTTGATCCTACTCCCCTTTGGTTTTGTCCATGTGTCCTTTATACAAGTTCATGACAATCCTTCCCCCTTTTCTGCCCATTATTCCCTCCCACCTTGCCTCTGGTTACTGTCAGTTTGTTCTTAATTTCAATATCTCTGGTTATATTTTGCTTGCTTCTTTGTTTTGTTGATTAGGTTCCACTTATAGGTGAGATCATATGGTATTTGTCTTTCACCACCTGGCTTATTTCACTTAGCATAATGCTTTCCAGTTGCATCCATGCTGTTGCAAAGGGTAGGAGCTCCTTCTTTCTTTCTGTGGAGTAGTATCGCACTGTGTAAATGGACCATCATTTTTTGATCCATTCATTTCCTGGCAGGCACTTAGGTTGCTTCCAGCATCTAGCTATTGTCAGTTGTGCTGCTATGAACATTGGGGTGCATAGGTTCCTTTGGATTGGTGTTTCAGGATTATTAGGGGATAGTCCCAACAGTGGAATTGCTGGGTCAAAAGGTAGTTCCATTTTTCGTTTTCTGAGGAAATTCCATACTGTTTTCCACAGTGGTTACAACAATCTGCATTCTCACCAACAGTGCACTAGTGTTCCCTTTTCTCCATATCCTTTACAACACTTGTTTGTTGATTTGTTTATGATGACCATTCTGACTGGTGTAAAGTGGTATCTCATTGTGGTTTTGATTTGCATCTCCTGATGGTGAGTGATGCTAAACATCTTTTCATATATCTCTGGGCCCTCTGTATGTCCTCTTCAGAGAAGTGTCTGTTCAGGTCCTTTGCCCATTTTTTGGATTGTTTGTCTTCCTTGAGTGGAGTTGTGTGAGTTCTTTATATATTTTGGAGATCAAATTCTTGTCCAAGGTATCAACATAATAAAGGCCATATCTAAGAGACCTACAGCCAACATCATACTCAATGGGCAAAAACTAAAAGCTTTCCCAGCAAGATCAGGCATAAGACAAAGATATCTGTTTTCACCACTTCTATTCAACATAGTATTGGAAGTCCTAGCTACAACAATCAGATAAGAAAAAGAAATAAAAGCCATCCAAATTGGAAAGGAGGAATCAAAACTGTCATTGTGTGCAGATAACATGATAGCATACATAGAAAATCCTATAGACTCTACCAAAAAACTACTCAACCTAGTAAGCAAATTTGGCAAAACAGTGGGATACAAAGTCAATATTCATAAATCAAACACATTTTTGTATACCAATAATGAACTATCAGAAACAGAAATAAAAGGAAAAAATCCCATTTGGTATAGCAACAAGAAAAATAAAGTACCTAGAAGTAAACCTAACCAAGGAGGTAAAAGACCTGTACTCAGAAAACTATACAACACTGAAGAAAGAAATTAAGGAAGACACAAGCAAATGGAAGCATGTACCATGCTCATGCTCATCATCAAAATGGCCATACTACCCAAAGCAATTTATAGATTCGATGCAATCCCTATTAAAATATCAATGATACATTTCACAGATATAGAACAAACATTTCAAAAATTTATGTGGAACCATAAATGACCCCAAATAGCCACAGCAATTTTTAGAAAGAAGAACAAAGTAGAAGGGATTTCAGTGCCTGATGTCAAACTATATTACAAGGCTCCTGTAATCAAAACAGTCTGGTATTGGCATAAGAACAGACACATAGATCAATGCAACAAATTAGAGAGCCCAGAAATAAACCCAAGTCTGTTCTGTCAATTAATATTTGATGAAGGGGGCAGAAGCATAAAATGGAATAAAAATAGCCTCTTCAACAAATAGTGTTGGGAGATCCAGACAGCTACATGCAAAAAAATGAAACTTGGCCACAAACTTACACCATACACAAAAATAAACTCAAGGTGGATAAGAGACTTAAATATAAGTTGTGACACCATAAAAGTCCTAGAGGAGAACATAGGGAGGAAAATCTCAGATATTCCACACAGCAATATTTTCACTGATATTTCCCCTAGAGCAAGGGACATAAAGGAAAGAATAAACAAATGGGACTTCATCAAAATAAAAACTTCTGCACTGCTGAAGAAAACATCAGCAAAATGAAAAGGGAACCAACCATATGGGAAAATATATTTGCAAGTGATATCCCCCATCTCCTTTTCATCCTCTCTCCCTCTCTTTCTCTTCCATCAGTTTCCTTATCTACCTCATGTGATAGTTGTGAGGATTAATGAGTTAATATATGTCAAGCATTTAGAACACAACCTGGGACCTTAAACCCTCATTAAATATTAGTTGTAATAATGAGAAGGAGAAGTAAGAGGAAAGGGAGGAAAAGCAGCAGCAGTAACAGAAGAGAAAAAAGGACAAATAGCAAAGTATTGGGCAGGGATTGGTAGGCCCTAAAAATGAGATAGGATCACTCATATGTAGAATCTAATGAACAAAGTGAACTAAACAAGAAAGATAGAGATAGACTCATAGCTAGCAGGATGACAGCTAAGGAGGGGAGGTTAGGGGGTGGATGGACTGAGCAAAAGGAAAAAAGATTCATGGACTCGGACAACAGTGTGGTGTCCGCTGTGGGGAGGGGGACATAAAGGGAATAAATGGCAATGGACAAAAATTTAAATTATTAAATAAAAAAACTACATAGGATCACAAACATGGAAGCAATTAATGGTTATCAGTCAGGTAAGTGACATGGTAAATGTGGCACTTTAGAAAACTTGGCAGCATTTGCAATCTAGATGGGTTGAAAAGAGGCCAATTATGGACAGTGATCCAGGCATGAAAGAGTGTGGCTCTGGGTTGAGGTAGGGGTGGTGTAGAAAAAATAGATATATGTGTGTGATATTTGGGAGAAATATTTGTTTATTATGAAAATGATATTACAGGAAATTAAAAACAGAAGAAAAAGTAGCTTTAGTCCTACCATCCTAACTCCCTGAATGTTTTCATTTCTCTGCCAACTTTTATCTATAGGTATAGAGGTATTTTGGTATGGTTAAATAACTATGTAGATGTAATTTGGTTTGTCCTGTTCTTTTTTCCCGACTAAGCATTATTTGGTGAACAGTTTTGCATGTTGCTGTACAGACTTCCCCAATGGTTACAAATTTTAATGGCTGCATAATATTTAACTAGCTTAATGTGCTTTATTTTGCTTAATCATTCCCAAATTGTTGGATAACAAGATTATTTCCAATTTCTTGTGATTATAAAGTAATGCTGCAGAAAATCTGTATAGGTATAATCTTTTTTTCTCATTTTGAATTATCTCATTAAAAATAATTATTAGAGTTGGGATTACAATTTGAAAGAATATGATTAAACAGACATAGAACAAACACTTCAACAATTTATATGGAACCATAAACGACCCCGAATAGTTGCTGCAATTTTGAGAAAGAAGAGTAAAGTAGGAGGGATCACAATACCTGACACTAAACTATACTACAAGGCCACTGTAATCAAAACTGCCTGGTACTGGCATAAAAACAGGCACATGGACCAATGGAACAGAACAGAGAGACCAGAAATAAACCCAAGCCTCTACAGTCAATTAATATTTGACAAAGGAAGCAGCAACATAAAATGGAATAAAAATAGCCTCTTCAACAAATGGTGTTGGGAGAACTGGACAGCTACGTGCAAAAATATGAAACTCGAGCACCAACTTACACCATATACAAAAATAGATTCAAGGTGGATAAAAGACTTAAATATAAAGTGTGACACCATTAAAGTCCTAGAAGAGAACGTAGGTAGGAAAATCTCAGATATTTCACGCAGAAACTTTTTTTACTGACTTGTCTCCTAGAGCAAGGGACATAAAGGAAAGAATAAACAAATGGGACCTCATCAAAATTAAAAGCTTTTGCCCTGGCTGGCGTAGCTCAGTGGATGGAGTGTGGGCTGGGAACCAAAGTGTCCCAGGTTCGATTCCCAGCCAGGGTACATGCCTGGGTTGCAGGCCATAACCCCCAGCAACCGCACATTGATGTTTCTCTCTCCCTCTCCCTCTCCCTCTCCCTCTCCCTCTCCCCTCTCCCTCTCCCTCTCCCTCTCCCTCTCCCTCTCCCTCTCCCTCTCCCTCTCTCTCTCTCTCTCTCTCTCTCTCTCTCTCTCTCTCTCTCCCCCCTTCCCTCTCTAAAAAAAATAAACAAAATCTTAAAAAAAATTAAAAGCTTTTGCACAGCTAAAGAAAACAGTATCAAAATTAAAAGAGAACCAACTGTATGGGAAAACATATTTGCCAATGATACCTCAGACAAGGGTTTAATCTCCAAAATATATAAAGAACTTACACGACTCCACTCTAAGAAGACAAGTAACCCAATTAAAAAATGGGCAAAGGACTTGAACAGACACTTCTCCAAGGAGGACATACAGAAAATCCAAAGACACATGAAACGATGCTCAATATCGCTAGCCATCAGAGAGATGCAGATTAAAACCACAATGAGATACCACTTCACACCAGTCAGAATGGCCATCATAAACAAAGCAACAAACAACAAGTGTTGGAGAGGCTGTGGAGAAAGGGGGTCCCTAGTGCACTGTTGGTGGGACTGCAGACTGGTACAACCACTATGCAAAGCAGTTTGGAACTTCCTCAGAAAACTAAAAATGGATCTGCCTTTTGACCCTGCAATTCCACTGCTGTGACTCTATCCTAAGAATACTAAAACACCAATTCAAAAGAACCTATGCATCCCAATGTTCATAGCAGCACAATTTACAATAGCTAGGTGCTGGAAGCAACCTAGATGCCCATCAGTAAATGAATGGATCAAAAAATTATGGTACATTTACACAATGGAATTCTATGCAGCAGAAAGAAAGAAGGAGCTCCTATCCTTTGCAACAGCATGGATGGAGCTGGAAAGCATTATGCTAAGCAAAACAAGCCAGGCAGTGAAAGACAAATACCACATGATATCACCTTTAACAGGAATCTAAACAACAAAACAAAACAAAACAAAAAACTAGCAAAATAGAACCAAAGACACTGAAATAGGGGATAGTCTCACAGTGGCCAGAGGGGAGAGAAGAGGGAATTTCAGGGGGGAATGGGTAGGGTTTACAGGAACAAATTCGGAGGACACATGGACAAAAACTAGGGGTGGGGGCTAATGGGGGGGAAGGGCGGAATGTTGGGTGGGTGGGCTGGAATGGGAGTAGGGGGGAGAAAACTGTACTTGAACAATGATTAAAATAAAAAAATTAGAAAAAAACAATTTGAAAGAGTATGAACATTCTTATTGTTTCACCAAACAGCTTTGCTAGGAGGTGGTTTACAGTGCTACTGGCAGTTTATGAGGATACCAGTTTACCAAAATCATACCATCACAGAAAATTTTCTTTTTCTAGTGCACTAGATGTAAATGCTACCTAGTATAATTTTAATTTGCTTACTTTGATTATTCTAGTTTGACATTTTTTCATGTGTTTATTTAATATTTGCATTGCTTCTCATGTGTCTTGTTTAGATTGTTTGCTCACAAATATGTGACACCTTTTGAGAGAAAAGTAGGGAGAACTTAGAAAAATGTAGAGAACTTGGTGATTGGAATTCGGAAAAGAAAGGAGATAAGTCAAAAGTAACTCCAAAGCCTGGTGACTTGGAAAAAGTTGTTGACATAGCTAGGGCAGGTGAGAAGGGGAGCTGGTTTGCTGGAGGTGATAAGTTTGAGTTGAGATATGTTGAATTTGAAGTTAGTGAGGGAGACAAATGGATACTTTGAAGGAGACTTATTGATCACCCAGCATTGGGTAGGATGAGGATGAAGAACCAGCAAGGAAACCAAAGGAGCAAGCAGCTGTAGTGGTAGAAGAAGTATGCCAGTTCACCATCACAAAGGATAAGAAGAGGACTGCTACTGGCTTTGACAGTTTGGATTCACAAGTGACTTTCAAAAAATCAAACTTAGTAAAGTGGTGGGCATAAAAAGTAGATGGCATGATAATCTATCTCAAAGGGAGGTGCATGGAGAAGTACACACAGCTTTACACATCATAAATTCACTGGTTTTAAGTGTACGATTCAGTGAGTTTTGGTAAATTTACAGTGTGGTGAATCATCACTACAATCCAATTTTTAAAACATGTCTATCTTCCTAAAAAGATCCCTTGTGGTTATTTGCAGTCATTCCTTATTCCCACCTGCAACTATAAACACCCACTAATCTATTTTTCATTTCTAGGGATTTGCCTATTCTGGACATTTCATATAAATGGAATCATACAATATGTGGGCTTTTGCATCTGGCTTCTTTCATCATGTTGTAGCATGTATCACTATTTCATTCCATCTTCTTGACAAATAATATGCTACTGTATGGATATAACACATTTTACTTATCCATTCACCCATTAGTGGACAGTTGGGTCATTTTCACTTTTTAGCTATTGTGAATAATGCTGCTATGAGCATTTGTGTACAAGTTTCTATGTGGACATATGTTTTCAGTTCTCTTGGGAATATAATTAGAAGTGGAATTTCTGAACCATATGGCAATTCTATTGACTTTTTGAGGAACTGCCTTTTTTTCAAAGAAGCTATGTATACCATTAAAACAATTTATCCTCATCCAAGGACATTTTTTCATTGCCTTTTAGAGAGGAAGGGGGGGGAGAGAAACATTGATGCAAGAGATAAGCATTGACTGGTTGCCTCCAATAAGTGCCCAGACCAGGGATCCCATGTACCCAGACCAGGGATCGTTATGTGACTGGACTTGGGACCAAACCCACAACCTAGGTATGTGCCCTGACCAGGAATCAAACCTGCAGCCCTTTGGTTTCGAGACAACAGTCCAACCAACTAAGCCACAACAGCCAGAGCTATATACCATTTTTATTTCCTCTAGCAATATAGGAAGATGTCAGTCTCTTTTCATTAATTTTAATACATTGATTATGTGTTAGTATTACTGTGTGGTTTCAAAAATATTTTAAAAGAAGAATGTTTAAAAAGACATTTAAACATTAACAATGTTTTTTTAAAAAGTTGTTGGCTATGGGAAGGTAGGAGAAAATTGGATGGTAGTTAGAGAGGGCAACGAGTTTAAGTTAGTGGTTCTTAGATTGTGGCCCTAGGACCAGCAACCTAAGTTTCATTTAAGAACAGAAAATGCAAACAAATTTTTAGGCTTCTATTAGACCTCCTGAATCAGAAATTGGGATACTGCCCAGGCATCTGCATTTTAACAGGCTTTCCAGGCAATTGTGATTTGAAAAGCTAACTATGAGAACCACTGATTTAAATGAAGATTTGGTCAGGATTTGGGAAACTGATTTAAGTATAAGAACATAAAGGAGAGGTCAGTGGAAAGGGAAGGAGTATTGATACTGCAGATCACAGATTATGAACTCAGGGGAGATGATAAGGCCTACGAAAGGTCAAGGTCAGAGATGACATTTAAGAAGAGAAATCCTGATGGAGTTTCTACTCCCTTACCTCACATACACACATTTTAACATTTCTTTTTTTTTATTGTTGTTCAATTACAGTTTTCCCACTTTTTACCCCATTGTTCTCCCCTGTCCCGCCCACCTCTGCTCCCACAGTCAATTCCCACCCTGTTGTCCATGTCTGTGGGTCCTTTACACATGTTCCTTGACTAGAACCTTCCTTTTCTTTCCTCTCTTACCCTGCCCCCACCCCTCTGGTCACTATCAGTCTTTTCCTTGTTTTCATGCCTCTGATTCTGTTTTGCTTGTTATTTTGTTTTTGTTCATTAGTTTCCACTTACAGGTGAGATCATATGGTATTTGTCTTTCACTGCCTGGCTTCACTTAGCATAATACTCTCCAGTTCCATCCATGTTGTTGTGAAAGGTAGGAGTCCCTTCTTTCTGCTGCGTGGTATTCCATTGTGTAAATGTACAGTTTTTGGATCCACTGATTTAGTGATGGGCACTTAAGGTGTTTCCAGCACCTGACTATTGTAAATAACGCTGCTATGAACATTGAGGTGCATAGGTTCTTTTGAATTGTTGTTTCAGGACTCTTAGGATATAATCCCAGCAGTGGGATCACTGGATCACAAGGCAGTTCCATTTTTAGTTTTCTGAGGAAATTTCATACTGTTTTCCACAGTGGCTACACCAGTTAGCATTCCCACCAACAGTGCACTAATGTTCCCTTTTCTCCACAACCACTCCAGCACTTGTTGTTTGTTGCTTTGTTTATGATGGTTATTCTGACTGGTGTGAAGTGGTATCTCATTGTGGTTTTAATTTGCATCTCTCTGATAGCGATACTGAGCATCTTTTCATGTGTCTCTGGATCCTCTGTGTGTCCTTTTTGGAGAAGTGTCTGTTCAAGTCCTTTGCCCATTTTTTAATTGGATTACTTGTCTTCTTAGAGTGGAGTTGTGTAAGTTCTTTATATATTTTGGAGATTAAACTGTTGTCCAAAGCATCATTGACAAATATGTTTTCCCATAGTGTTGGTTCCCTTTTCATTTTGATGGTGTTTTCTTTAGCCATGCAGAATCTTTTCTTAGGTCATTTCTGTCACAACAGGAATGATGGGTATAGGTGGGAAAATCAAATGTACATTCTTTAGCCACTCTCTTTGCCTGGAAGCCTGCAACAAATTTTAATTCCATGTGGTTACACTGTTGGTTGTCTCCCTCCACTGTTACTCAGTTTGTGTACAGAAAATTCAAATGCATTTTAAAATTAGCAGGAGGGGAAAAATTAGCAAGTAGATGTGCCGGGAGAAAAAGCCACATAAGTGCGATGTATTTAAAAGCCAAAAGAAAGTATTTTTTAGGTTGTCACTTTTGGTTTCTGTACCTGTGATCCTTTCCATTTTTCCACTTTAGACAAACCTTTAGAATGTGTTGGGTATTTTTATGAACATTACCACAGTTAATCCTCACAACAACCCTTCTGTGGTTAAGCCTTATTGTTCCCATTTGACTGAGAATGAAAGGAAGCTGAGACTCAGGAAAGGTATTATACTATTATTAACAACAATAACAAAAGGTATAATAGCTAACATTTATTAAATGTTTATTATGTGTCAGGCACTACTATAAGCATTCCCATAAATTATTTCATTTATTATTTACCATGGCTCCATGACATACTTACTATTTATTGACCCATTTTTAAAGATGAGGAAACTCACAGATAAAGTCACTTTGCCCAAGGTCAAACACCCAACTGACTCCAGAGCCCATTACTTCTGAGATTGTATGGCAAGTATTTGACAAATTACTACCCAGTTTTTTCTATTTTTTATTTAATTTTTTTATTTTTTACTTTTTGTTGTATTTTTTCCATTACCATTTAGTCCCCTTATACCCACTCCACCCCAGCAATCACCACACTGTTGTCCATGTCCATGAGTCCTTGTTCCTTTTTGCTTAATCCCTCCACCCCCTAACCTCCCTGCCTTAGCTGTCATCCTGTTCTGCCTATGAATCTGTCTATTTTTCTTGTTTAGTTCAGTTTGTTCATTAGATTCCACATATGAGTGAAGTCATATGGTATTTTTTTTCTCTGACTGGCTCATTTCACTTAGCATAATATTCTCCAAGTCCATCCATACTGTCACAAAAGTAAACTTTTCTTCTTTTCTACAGCCAAATAGTATTCCATTGTGTAAATATCCTATAGTTGTTTTATCTACTCATCTACTAATGGACATTTGAGCTGCTTCCATAGCTTGGCAATTGTAAATAACACTGCAGTGAACATAGTGGTGCTTATGTTCTTTCAAATTAGTGTTTTGGGTCCCTTTGGATATATTCCCAGAAGTGGGATAGCTGGGTCAAAAGGCAGATCCATTTTTAATTTTTTGAGGTATCTCCATATTGCTTTCCTCAGTTGCACCAGTCTGTAGTCCCACCAACAGTGCAAAAGAGTTCCTCTTTTGCCACATCCTTGCCAGCACTTGTTGTTTGTTGATTTATTGATGATAGCCATTCTGACATGTGTGAGATGGTATCTCATTGTGGTTCTTATTTGCATTTCTTTGATGATTAGTGACATTGAGCATCTTTTCATGTCTATTGGCCATCTATATGTCCTTTTTAGAGAAGTGTCTATATGAATACTTTGCCTATTTTTTAATTGGGTTGTTTGTTTTTGTGGTGGTGAGTTTTTTAAGGTCTTCATAAATTTTGATATTAACCCCTTATCAAATGTATTGGCAAATAAATACATTCTCCCATTCTGTGGGTTGTCTTTTTATTTTGTTGATGATTTCCTTTGCTGTAAAGAAACTTTTTAGTTTGATGTAGTCCCACTTGTTTATTTTTTCTTTTGTTTCCCTTGTCCAGAGAGATTTTTCCAATAAAGTATTGCTATGAGCAATGTCTGAGATTTTGCTGCCTATTTTTTCTACAATTTTTATGGTTTTGAGTCTAACATTTAAGTCTTTAATCCATTTTGAATTTATTCTTATGTGGTATAAGAAGGTGATCTAATTTTACTTTTCTGCATGGATCTGCCCAATTTTCTCCACACCATTTATTGAATAAACTTTCTTTAGCCCATTGTATGTGCTTGCTTCCTCTGTCCAATTTAATTGACTATAAAGGCGTGGGTTTATTGCTGGGTTCTCTATTCTGTTCCACTGACCTATGTGTCTATTTTTATGCCAGTACCAGGCTGTTTTGATTACTATGGCCTTGTTGTATAATTTGATATTAGGTAGTATGATTCTTCCAACTTTGTTCTTCTTTCTCAGGATCACTGTTGCTATGTGGGGTCTTTTGTCATTCCACAAAAATTTTTGAAAGCAATCTATAGATTCAATGCAATTCCTATCAAGATTCCAATGATGTATTTCACAGAACTAGAACAAATATTTCACAATGTATACAGAACCCAGGTTTTTAATTCTCAGTTTAAGAGTAGCTCTCTTCCTTACCTTTGTCATACCACATCATGAACAGAGTTGAAATATCCAGTACACATTTCCTATGTGCTTATTGAATGAAAGAAAATGAATAATTCAGAGAGGAATTTAATTTCATTAGGAAGAATACACTTTTCAGGGAGGCTTTTCCACATAAGAAGAATGCAACCTTCAGAGGTATGGAAGGGTTTATCAAAAGTGTGACAAAGTGAATTTAAATATTTGGGTATTAATTCTGTCATGGGCACACAAAACTTGTTCAAGGAATATTATAACTCTTAATTGGAGAAATAAAGACATAAATAAACACGCAACTATACCCTGCTTCAACTTGGGAAGACTACATATAATAATGATTGCAATACACCCTAAGTGAATATGTAGATATAATGCACTACCCATTAGAGTCACTGTGGTATACTTTATAGAACTTGTCAAATTCATAGTGAAATTTATCTGGAAGAATAACTGGGCAAGAATACCATATAATACATTTATTTAAAGAGGTAATGATGGTACACTTACTCTATCAGATTTTAAAGCTGGTTGTAAAGTGACAGTTACCAAAACCATATGATAGTGGGTTGAAAAAAAGTCAAACAGTGAAACTTGAAAAAAAGAGATTCTAGAAACAGATTAAGCTATTCTAAGAATATAGAGCACAGTAGAAGCAACCCTGAACTGAAGAAAGCAATCACCCTTTCTTTAAAAAATGTTGGGAATTCTAGGCACCAGTATGGAGAATAATTAGATCAGTAGTACATACAGCATTTTGTAGTAGATTCTAGAAAACAGACCAGTGGAATGGCATATTTATTTTAGCTATGAATGGAAGGTAAATTTGCGTCTGTTAAGTGGAGGATATTGTCAGAGACAAGATGGATGGTTTCAAATATATTAAAGTTAGGGGGGATACTTTGTACAGAAAATGTAATAAAAAGGTAAACAACAGAATGAGGAAATTGTCTAGGGCCACCATTACTGATAACAGTTGACTGTTCAAAATATATAAAGAATGGATACAGTTATTGAATGTCAGTTTTCAGATTCAGCTTCATAAAAGGGCAAGGAAAATGAATGGGCAATTTACATATAAGGAAATAAAGGCAGTAAAATCATTGCATGGAACGGAACAACCTCTCTAGCATTTAAAAAATGAAAATAAAAACAGCTTCAATGTATCACAACCTGCTTATTGAACTATCAACAATTAATGGAAATGATAAACAGAAATTATAAACAGATAGGGTTACAAAATCCTGTCTTGGCAAGGCTGTAAGGAAACAGTATGTTTCTGGGAGTAGTATAAATTGGTTGTTTTCCTAGAGGGCAATCTAGAAATACATGACAAGAGTTACAAAACTGTTCATATTCTTTGACTCAGTATACCCTCAAGGAAATAATCTGAAAAGGAAAAATAATTTGTTTAAAGATGGATGGTAGTGCTATTTATAGTCATGAAAAAGATTTATCAATTTAATATATCATCATGATGGAATAGAATATAGCCATTTACAGTGGTGGGTATACAAGTATTGTGTCACATAGAAATAGGTATTTGTAATAATATTAACCACAAAAGGCTAAATCCCAAATCACATGTTGAAGCTGATAGTAGCCACACACAAAGAAAATTCAGAAAGGTATCTAGTAAAGTGTAAATAGCTAGAGTTGAATGCACATGGTGTTCCCTGGATACATGTCAAGTTGCTGGAATTTATAATAAAAAAGAAAACCTGAGGAAGAGTAAACCCACATTAGTTTGATTTAAGCCTGGGAAGTTAAATATCAAAGGCTTTGGAAAAATCCCCATACCAATAACAGTGTTACTTACCAGACATGCTTGATCTCACTGTTAGCTAGAATTTGATTTGCTAGAATTCTCCATCAACCAGCACTTCTGCTTATCTAAATTTGTGAAAACTTTGAGATTTCTGAGGGGGCACATGACCAGATATTTGTAAGTGAATCTCCAAATTTGTAACCACCACTGCAACATAGAACCCCCTCATCACTACCATCACCAATATTTTATTATCTGGCTCAGAAACATCACTTTTTAAAGACCTTTCCATTTCTGCTCACTGTCATCACCAGAACTAGTTTGCAGATAGTTTGCATTTCAGTGTCATTATTAACAAAGAAGCATGTTTTCTCTCTACCATGATTACTTCACCTATCTACTTTGACAACAAATAGAAACCCATCAAGTCACATCAAGATGGGAGTGCCAAGTGGTTGGCTAAGCTAAGGTCCCTCCTTTGCTGGGTGATTTGCTCTACAAACCAGTATTGCAATGCCTTGCAAAATCAAATTCATACCCTTTGCACAGTGAGCAGTTACTACATTTCATGAATGTTTAGGGTTACTCTCAAAGCGATAGAACCTCAAATGTTTAATATATGTGTGTCAAAGAACTTCTCTATGATAATAATTGTCATTCATAATTAAGCACCTAGGATGCCTTTTAAACTGAGATAGAATCATTCATAACTTTATGACCTTGATATTAAGCCTGTTTCATTGTATTCTGGGTCTTTGAAACTCAGTAAGTTAATGTCTGGTATACAGAAGGACTCAAACAGACAAAACTTGCTCATTCCCTCAGGCCTGTCCATTATTTAACCATGGTGGGGCCCCAGATTTCCTTAAATAGTATCTGGATTCTGGAGCTTTTTGGAGCTCTACTATGCCCATTATTTTATTTTGTAAATCTTTATCCCACTTATCACATGGGTGGTATGCATATAGTTAATTAAAATACACTTTGTTTTGAGAAACTTTGTAATGGCTTTATACCTCTTAAAAATACTGTTGTGAGTTGTGAAACTGGTATCAGGAGTGTGCAACCCATGGCCTATGGGCCACATGTGGCCCAGGATGGCTATGAATGCAGCCCCACACAAAATTGTAAATTTACCTAAAATATTATGAGATTTTTTTGTGATTACATGTTGCAATGTATTTAATGTGTGGCCCAAGACAACTCTTCTTCTTCCAGTGTGGCCCAGAGATGCCAAAAGGTTGGACACCCCTGTTAGGTAATGACTGATTAGAGCAGTGGATCTGAAAGTATGCTCTCAGCCCTATAGCACCATCATCATCTGGGAAACTGTTAGAAGTAAAAATTCTCCACTGTCTCCCATACCTACTAAATCAAAAATCTAGGGGTAGGATCCAGCAAGCTGTATTTTAATAAGCCCTCCAGGTGATTCTAATGCATGCTTAAGTTTCAGAACCACTGAATATTAAGGAATAGAGGTGTAATAATTTTGTCTACCCAGATAATGAGCTAAACTATTCTTGTAAATAAAAACCTTCCTGGCCCCTTGGCAATGTATTATGCACTCCTAAAATGTCTTTTATTAAAACATTGGTGAAGCAGCATGTTGTGCTGGCCAAGACATGGGCATTGGAGTCCGATGGACCTTAGTTGTAACTTCTCCTGGTCACTTACTCTCTGTGTTCCTTCAGTTATCTAACCTTTCTGAGCCTCATTTTTAACATGAAGAAGACAATACTCAGACCAGAAGATTGTCTCAAGAGTTGAATGAGATCAAATCTGTCCAGTGTGCACCCCTGTAGTTGACATATGATGGAATCTCAGCAAACAAGAGTGGTTATTAACATCCCTTATCACCATGGATATGACACTATATAGGGTCCAGGGACTAATGGGAAGACCTTAGAAATTCCAAGTTGGGGTCTTCGGAGAGAGGGAGCTAAGCTTCACACAGAATAGCCCATATAAAGCAAGGACTTCTCTGATCTCTTCAAAAGACACTGTGCCAACCTCCCACAGGCTATAGAAGCCTCCAGGCAAATTCTGCTTATTTGCATTTGTTTTTTGCCAGCCTAATTGTTCTTTACTTGAAGTTATGCGAACCTAGCAGCAGAGAAGGGTGGTAACAACAAACCATCTGAGCCCTTCTCCCCTCCCTGTATAGCCTCCTTGTGTCTCACTTCCTGGATCTTGCAAGTATTTCCTTCAGTAATAACCTGGGAGTGACTGTTTCCTTTGGAGCAGTCTTATCTTTTGGCTGCTGAGGAAAGGGAAAGGGGAGAGAGGCTGGATCTGTGCACTCTTGCTGCTGAGATGCTGGAATGCCAAGCTATTGTGGGGAGTTTAAAAATAAAATTTCCAAACAAGAAAACTTCAAAAAGGTGAAGTAAGAGGCAGGAGGAATTTTTTTAGTCTCTGCAAATATTAGTTTTCATTTTCTATTACTATTGGGCAAAAATAAAAGATTTTAACAAAAGGGAACAATCTATTCATCAGAAAATAAGGTAACTTGTACCAAGAGGAAAAGATAACAGCCCAGGACTGGGCTGGCAATTTACTTTTGTTTTTGAGATGTAGTCTCCTTGCTTGTGTCAACAAAGCTCTTTCTCATACTTAGACTTCATGCTTTCTCCTGTGTCTTCAACAAGGAGCTAAAGTCTTTATGGACACTTGGGGATGAATGTAGTATAAGTACTTTTTGCCTCTCTCCAGGAGTCCTTGCTTTAGTGGGATTGTCCCATGGAGTAAAATAAAGCAAGAAGTTTCAGTTTGGACACTACTTCATCTTATTAGTTAGGGAAGTGATATATCCTTTCTAAGCCTCAGGATCCTCTTCTGCAAACTGGCAATAATGGTACTTACTTCAAGGGGTTGGTGTGAAGATTAATAGAAATGTATACATTGAAGTGCCTAAAACAGTGCCTAACACATAGTAAGAAGTAAGAAACAGTAGTTTTGTTCCATTAATAAAGCTTATTGTCCTCCACTTGATCCCAAAGTGGAATTGTAGATTTCTGTGCATATAGGAGACTTGAGCCCTTTGAAAACAGGACCTCTAGAGGCCAGTATCATCAGCCTGACACTTCAGTGGAAGCCTCCTATTCACCAGTTTGCTTCAGCTGTTAGTGCTAGGAAGGCAAGGGCTATATTGGTTTTCCTTCTCTTGCACAGTGTAATATTCAGTGACAGCTTGGAATGACTTGTATACCCATTGGTCCGGCTGATCCCATTGAGGGCAGTTCTTCCCCTTTCTGGAGTCCTGCTTACTCTGTTCCCCTGATATAAGTGCCTCTGCAAGGATGAGGCTGGTCCTACACAAGTTGTGCAAGTCGGAAGGCAGTGCTTTTAAAATAAGAATTAATATAGAGAATAGCAAGTTCCAGGTTGCCTTGTTAGAGCCCATTGCCTCCAGGTAGGACCACAATGTCATGAATGGGTGTACCAAATGTCACTAGAAGGGTATGCTCTTTTCTTCCAACTGATTCTGGAGTTGGCTACCTAGAGGTAAGTTCTGTAAGACTGATTTCGTGATTCGTACCTAAACAAGACAACTTAGAATACCTAGTCCTTTTGATCTTATCTCTGCAGTTAAGCCTAAACTTGTCTTTTATTATCTTTCCTCTTTAACGGATGGGAGGAATGAGTAAATGAGCCCAGGATTAAAATCCTTGGTTAGCCAGGGCTTCCTGGCTAGGCAGCCATGTGGCTGAGCTGGGACCCAAGATCTCCCAATCTCTCAGCCATTAAGCACATCTGAACATTAACCAGAGGGGCATGTAGTCCAAATCCTTTGATGGAAACAAAGAACAAAGCTGAAGCATACAGCAGTGAAGGTTGTACACTGCATAACTTGTACAACCATATGCAGCGGTTCTGAGTAAGGGACTTCACTCTAACAATAAACACAGTCCTGTCACTTATTAATCACCTTTCATGTACCAAGCGTCATTGCTATGTTCTTTTTTATTTTTATTTATTTTATTTTATTTGTAATTGAATTTTGGGGGGTGACATTGGTAAATACAATTATATAGGATTTAGGTATACAATTCTATAATACATCATTGGTACATTGTATTGTATGTTCACTACCCCAAGTCAAGTCTCCTTCTATTTCTTCCATGTATATCCCCTTTACCCTCTTCTACCTCCCCCACCTTGTTCTCCCTGGTAATCACCATACTGTGTGTATGAAGTTTGCTGGAGTTAATTAATAAATCCCTTATATGTACTAATGTCCTAATATTTATATTTTTAAATGTAAAAAATACATTTTTTTTTGGTTTTTGCTTAATCCCTTCACCTTTTTCACCCAGCCCCCAACCCCCCAACCTGAGAACTATCAGTCTGTTCTCTGTTGCTAGGTACTTTTTATATAGTTAAGCTTCACAACAGCTTTGTAAGATAGACATTTTACCAAAACTGAGGTAAATTAAATACTCTGCTCACGATTGTATAGCTTTTGAGTTATGGAGCCAGATTTTAAAATTTTACTGGAATTTAGACCCAAGTCTTTCTGACAATGTGTTCTTTCTACTCTGCTCTATTGCTTTTCCAGTGCCCTGGCTAGGGAAAAAGAAAGAGTAGTAAATTTGATTACTGTCATGAAGCAGGGTTCTTCTTACCATAGCTGTGGGACAATGGCCTAAATGAGGCTTTTGGAGATGTTGCTATCACTGCCTGCATTTTATCAGATGGAGATTGCAGATGAAGATGGGGAAGGGGGAGAAAGGCGGAGATAGAAGGTAGGAATGTGTGTGGCAAGGGGTAGAAGAAAGGCTGTATAGGCTGAAAACTAATCTAACTGGAACAAATAACTCTGTCTTCAAACCTCGTTCCCTAAACCACAACACTTATATATCCTTTTTACCCTGGCCCTTTATTTCCATGGGCCTTGAGTTCCCGAGCCATTTGTATTAGAATCTCTTGGGCCAATTGTTAAAAATATGGGTTCCCAGACCCTACCGGAAGTACTAAGTTCCAGTTTCTGGGGCTGAGAGCCATGAATTGCATTTTAAACAATTTCTCCAGGTAATTCTGATTAAGAGCCACTTTGGTTAGGAGTGACTCTCCCAAACTAGTGGTTTCCAATCTTTTGGATTATCCACCCTTCTCCAAAAGAATTTTTTAAGTATGTGCCTTCAGTATATGCTGGAGTTAATTAATAAATCCCTTATATGTATCAATGTCCTAATATTTATGTTTTTAAATGTAAAAAATACATTAGTATTTTTATATGAGAATGGTCTCTAATTTTCCTTTATGTATCTTCTGTTGTGGGCTTTGGTACTGGCATTATGCAGGATTCTTTTCTTACCCCTCTATTTTCTAGATTCCAGAGTCTAGGAAGCATAAATAGCACTGGGGTTGTCTGTTCTTTGAAGGTTAGAATTAACACAAGACCATGTGAGTGTGCTTTTTATTTTTGGTCAAATTTATCAATATTTTTTCTATGGTAGCTGGTGCGTTTAGATATCCTCATTCTTCCATTTTTTTTTTTTTTTTTTGCATTTGGATTTTTAAGTAGATTAGCAAGTGGTCTATCTGTCTTATTTTAATTTTCATGTAAAGAACCAGATTTCAGCTTTAATTTTTTGTTCTATCATTTGTTTTCCAGTGTATTGATTGGTGACATGAATTTGCTTTCTGCTTTGCTTAGGTCTGTTTTTGTGCCTCTTTTCTTAACCTCTTTTGTGGAATGCTTAATTCATTTATTTTCATTTGTTCTTCTACAATTTTTCCTTTTACCACTGCTTTAATCAACCATATCCTCCAGCTTCTCATATTTTCATTGTTCTTATCTTCAAGGTATTCTACAGTTTCAGACTAGATCGCCTCTTTGACTACAGTAGAAAATATTTCCCCTTTTACTTTTTATGCTAGAAGGTTTTTTTGTTTTTCATTTTTGTTGTTAGAGTGTTATTGTATTATGATTAGATTCTGTACTCTGTACTACTCTACTTTTTAGGTTAATATATAATCAATTTCTTAAATTGTTCAATGGGCCCTTAAAAAGTAGTCTATTTTTAGTGTATGAAAAGTTTAGATTTTTTCCATTACATTCTTTAAAATTTTTATTTATTATTTTTAGAGAGAAGGGAAGAGGGTAGAAAGAGAGGGAGATAAATATTGATGTGTGAGAGAAACATAGATCAGTTGCCTCTCACACATGCCCCTACCAGGGACCAGCTTGCAACACAGGCATGTGCCCTAACCTGGAATCTAACCAGTGACCTTTTGCTTTATGGAATGATGCTCAATCAACTGAGCCATGCCAGTCAGGGCTCCATTAGTTTTTAACTGTGAAATCTGTCATCAGCTGAAACAATCTCATGTTTTGTTTCTGTTTTCTACCTTCCCATTTCCTATAGATTTTGTTTTAGGAAATTTTTATTATTTTTTTTCGGTTATAGTTGACATGCTATTATATTAGTTTCAGGTGTCCAACACAGTGATTAGATATTTATATCACTTATGAAGTAAATACCTAGATAAGATTAGTACCCACCTGGCACCATACCTAGTTATTAAAATGTTGTTGACTATATTCCCTATGTTTTACTTTACACCCCCCCTGACTTGCTTTAGAAGTTTTCATGCTCTGTGATTTGGTATGTAAAGATTCAGAGTAGTTAGATCTTCATCATCTGTTCTAATTGTTAATATTATAGTGCCCTTCTTTGTTTTTATTTTTTTGCCTTTAATTCTTTTTAATGATATGAATATCATGGCCCTTGTTTTTCCCCATTTTAGCATTAATTCATTTATTAAACAAGTATTTATTGAATGCCTACTGTGTGCTAGGCACTAGATACCAGATGAATGAGATACACAAGATCCCTGCAGGTGTGGAGCTTATATTTGAGTTAGAGATTGGACCACAGGATAAACAAGTAAAAATAAGTATGCAACAGAATCTTAGGTCATGATGTATCCTCTGAGAAAGAACAAAATAGAAAAAGGAAAATTAAGGATGTCATCTCTATTTTAGAGAAGGTGGTCAGGATAGTCCTCTTTGCCTACCACCTTGTTTTTTTGTTTATTTCATGAGGGGGAAATGCCAGGTGGAACAGTTTTTACACAAGAGATCATTTTAATCGAAATAAGTTGTAGGTGGGCTAAGGCCTAAATGAGAAGAGAGTGGGGAATGTGTGGATAAGAATTTCTGATCTATGTGACTGATGAACTAGCCAGTATAGGGACTGGAGATGAGGGGAGTGAAGGATATTTTTGCATTCCATTCTATCTGAGCTTGGCTACTATTATGTATATTATTAAAGAAATATTCTCAGTATTTATTATGACTATTGGATGGACATTCTGTCTGGTGATTTGATTGAACTGCTGGAATTTCCTGTCACTAGGCAGTACTTAGAATGATACTTATTGCTTACAGGCTATAGCAGGAAACCAAATCTTTTGGCTTAGTGGGCTTAATAGATGTCCTCTGACTTTGGTGACTCTTTATTATATCTAAATATAATATGTATATATACATTATATGTACATAAATGTTTGACTTTTTATAAATATTTTTATGCATTTTGAAATAAACATGGACCCCTTTCCTTTGGTATTTTCCTCTATTGCTTATAAGATGAGAATGTTATTTATCTTCACAAATGAATTTAATTTTGATAGTTTTTTCTTATAGGTATATTATATACACATATAACATATATATTTAAATTTTATACACATACACCCTTAAATCTGGAATTTATTTTGAAGTGTGTGTGTGTGTGTGTCATGGTATAGCTCCAAATAATACTGCTCTGTAGGTATCTCCAAAAACATTTATTAGCTCTGGCTGGTATGGCTCAGTTGGTTGGAGCATTGTCATGTTACTGAAAGGTTGTAGGTTTGATCCATGGTCAGGGCACATACCTAGGTTGCACGTCCAGTCCCTATTGGTCAGTGCATATGATCCCTGGTCCCAGCTCTTATGGGAAGCATCCAATGGTCTCTCTCATACTGATGTTTCTCTCTCTCCCTCTCTCTCTAAAAGCAATGAAAAAATGCCCTCAGGTGAGCATTAAAAAGATATATTAAATGATCTTTCTTTATCTCCTTGTTATGGAAGGTCAATTATATATGATGTTCAAATAGTTTCATTTGTTTCTGGGCTTTCCATCCTGTTCCACCAATCAGAATGCACTGTTTTCATTGTAATTTCTTTATAATATGCTTAATCCCTTACTCACCCCCCATTTCTTCTGTAGCAAGTACTCTTTAATATTATATCATACTTTACTTTACAAGCTAATTTTAAAATTCTACAGTTAAAAATTCCTATTGAGAATTATGACTGGAATTATATTAGAAGGATATACTTTAAACCCAAAATAGCAGATATTTATAAATGTTCTGCTTGATGTTTTTTCTTACAAGTATCAGAACATCGGCAGAATGTACACCTGTCAAATTCATGATATAGCTTGATTCTAGAGAAACAATAGGAGAATGGAAGTGGGGAGTGAAACTAGGATATTTTTTATTTCTTGAAAAAAATTTATGAAGCATCAGTGAATGGGAAAGTGTTAAGATGTGCTTATTGTGAGCAGTAGGTGGGAACATGAATATTTATTTTAACAATCTCTGTATGTTTGTAAATATTTGAATGTTTCATAATTAAAAACAAAAGAACAGATGAAACAAGATAAGCAGACTTGTAAGCCTAAGGATATAGCACATTCAGTCTGAGTGCTACAAACAGACTGAGGTGGTGTGTATATTCAGACTTTGGAGATTAACCAGGTTTAAACCATAGCTCTGCCACTAACTAGCTTTATGGCCCTGAGACAGTTACTTAACCTGACCATGCCTCAGTTTCCCCAGCTGTTAGGACAATAATAATAGCAACTTCCTAGGGTTATTATGAGGATTAAATATATTAAGACATTATATATTACTATTATTACATTTACTACATAGATTACATTGTTTTGTGCCCGTTTAAATTTTACATAAATTATGTCATCAAAAATATGGGATCATCTGCAACTTGCTTGCTTTACACAATCCCAATCTGCTCTTTTACAGGGAAATGGCTCATTCTAAGACTGGATTTTCATGGGCAACCCCCTTTCATCCTTGCCTTGAGAACCCAGCACTGGACTTGTCAAGCTACCGAGCAATCTCTTCTCTTGACCTCCTTGGAGATTTCAAGCACTCTTCAAAAAAAACAGAGGAAACTTCAGTTTATGAGGAGGGAAGCCCCGTGGCCTCCATGTCCCACCCACTGCGTAGCCGTGCCTTCTCAGAGAGCCACATCAGCTTGGAGCCCCAGAGCTCCCAAACCTGGGCACAGCAAAGGAGGGACCTCTTTACCAAAGTTGATGAAACACAGCTAGAGCCTCTGGGAACCAAGAAGAAGGCCTTTCCTCCTCCTCGTCCTCCTCCTCCCAACTGGGAGAAGTACAGGCTCTTCCGTGCAGCCCAGCAGCAGCAGCAGCAGCAACAGAAGCAGCAACAGCAGCAGCAAGAGGAGGAGGAAGAGGAGGAGGAGGAGGAGGAGGAAGGACAAGAGGAGGAGAGAGTAGAGGAGGAAGAGGGAAGAGAGGAGGAGGAGCTGCCACCCCAGTATTTCAGTTCAGAAACCATTGGTTCCTGTGCTCTCAACACTGAGAGAGTCCTAGAGCAGCCACAGCCTCTGGGCTTTGGTCATCTGGAGGTCTCAAGGCAGAGCACACAAAACCTCCCAGAAGAGCAAGAGCCTTTTGCTCTCCATTCCAGTGATTTCCTGCCTCCAATAAGGGGCCACTTGGGATCTCAACCTGAGAAGGCTCAGCCACCTTGCTATTATGGCATTGGTGGGCTTTGGAGGATGTCAGAGCAGGAGACCACTGATCCCTCCAAGTAAGTGCTTATGAAGACATTAGGTCCCTGAAGAGGCAGGCAGCATGAGTATGAATTCAACCCCATCATGTACCAGTTACATGACCTTGGACTGTTCCCAGCCTGTTTTCTCAGATGGACAGCGGGCATAATGATACCTATTGCATGTTGTTGTTGTGAATATGAAGTTAATCTATGTAAAGGACATAGCCCCATGCTTAGCACATAGTAGGTACTCAGTAAACTATAGTTGTTTGTGTTCTTATCCCTAAATACCACCATCAAAATATATTTATTATTTCCCAGTTTGTCTTTAAGATATGCATCAGTTTCTTGCCCCTGAGCCAGAAGGCCTTGTTATTTGTACTAGGCTTTTCCTGGAATATGGTTCAGGTACTTTTTTTACCTTTTTTTATGCTTGTTCTTCAGAACAAGAGACTAGGTCACAACATGACCTGCATTTGCTCTAACACCTGCCTGGACTTTTAAACCCTTCCAAACACCCCAGCATCAACGGTGTTCCTTGGGTTGGGTGCTTTATGCCCTGATCATTCCTCACAATGGCTAAGAACATAGTTTTCCTCTTCCACTTTCTCCATTACCCCCACCCTTGTTTCACCTGTCTCCTTACATTTGCTTCAATGGGCAATGCATGGTAGTTGACAGGGTGAACTAACTGGGCAGGGAAGCCAAAGCAGAAGTGTCAATCTGGTTGCAGGACTCCCAGTGTCTGTTCTCTTCACTGTGCCAATGCTCATATGCATGCCCTACAATGCATGGTTGTCTTCTTTGCTCCAAAGCAAAAGGGCTTTGGCTCTCAGTTCTGCCAGTTCTCCAGTGGAGAGCTCAGACCACTCTGCTGGGAGTGAAGGTTGGGGGTAGTTATCTATCCTCTAAGTGCTTTCTTTAAATCCCTTTAGAGAAGGAACCTGCCTGAGACTTGTTGATATTAGAAGTACCTTCTTATCATGTCTTTTACTGACAGGCAAATCCATTACTTGGCTATCTGGAGCTAGTCAAGGTTTTCTAACTCAAAATGCCACAATCACAGCACTTACAGGGCCAGGTTCCCTGAAACTGTGAGAATCTCTTATCAGATACCTAGTGGCTGCTTCTTAAGCTGTCCATCTATCTGGGGAGCATTCTTATTGTAATTGGAATATATTTTGTGGAAAGTGACTATAATTGTTATCTATCATAGCAGAGAGAAGAAAGGTGACCTAACACATAATAAGTGCTTAATATTCAGAAGAAAGACATTGAAATATAGAACAAACTGACAGTAACCCAGAGGGGAGGGGGGATAGGGATAACTGGGCAAAGAAGGGAAGGGTTGTCAAGGAACATGTATAAAGGACCCATGGTTAAAGCCAAAGGAGAGGGATAGGATTGAGTGTGGAAGGTAGGGGTGGGTGGGATGGGGGAGAGTGGTGAGGGGAAAATGGGGATAACTATAGTTGAACAACAATAAAAAAATACAATAAAATATTAATTCTAAAAAAAGAATAAAGAATAAATTAGTGAATGAACATGAATTAAGCATTTGCTCTGTGCCAGACACTGCTAGTCATTTTCTATCCATTATTTCATTTAATCCTCCCAATCGCCCTAAGGGCCATTAATTATTATCCTCATTTGACAGATGAGAAAACTAAAGCTGAACAAAATAAGAGACCAAATAAGTCAGAATTGTGCAGCAAAGATTCAAAACCAGATCTCTCTGACTCCCACATCCATGCTTATTTCACTATTTTAGTCTCATAGAGATTTTGTCCTGACAGTAAGCCAGGCCTTGATGAGGCCCTCCCATGTCCTGTAGGGTAATATGTATGGGATGTAGTAGTTGTAGTACTCTTGTCAGTCTCCTGGTCCAGCTTCCTTTATCTATGTCCATTCGCCTTGGCACCTTGGCCAGAGAAAAAGAAATCACTATTGTTGCAGATCTTGTAACTTGTTTCACAGATTTTTAAAAATATGACTATGCAATGCGAGGGGAAGCATTTATTTACATACATCCCTGGTTTGGGGCTGCAAAAAGTCAATTAAGATTCTTCTTTGAGTGATGGCAATTTAAGGAACAGCATCAATCCCAACATAGCTAATATTTTTGCTTGCTTACCATGTACCAAGCATTGTTCTAAGCACTTTCATGTACTGATAGATTTAATCTTCACAACAAACCTATGAAACAGATACCATTAGTCTCCTACATTTTTTAGATGAGAAGAGTGAGGCACAGGTAAATTGCAGAACATCACAGGTAGCCAGAACTCAGGTAGTCTGGATCACTATACCCACTACATCATCCCAGAATTTCTGGACTCCTCAAGAAGAGCCTATTATAGATCCTCAGATAATACAGGGTTCTAACCAGAAGGAAGTGGCTTTAAGATTTTGCAATGGAGAATAATATTAGGGGCAAGTACATATGTAATACATTGAATCTAAATTAACCCAGATTATCTCTGTAACCCACATACTATTCAGTTACAAAATTCTGGGATACATTTAGAAGCAGGTTAATGGAATTATTGAGTGTTAGTTAAGTCTAATAATACTCATTCAGGTGCTGGTATAGCTTGCTTTATGGACTGTTTGATTTCCTTTTAGTGCTCTGTAGAAGGAATCTGATTTTGTCTTCAGTGTCCATTTTCAAATTCAGATTGTGTTCTCAGATCTCCTATAAACCCTGACTTATTAATGAAGATTATGAGGAAATGAACCCTAGGACATGGTGCACAGGGCTCTGCTTGCTGGGGAACTGTGTCTCTAATTAGCACATCCTTTTAAAATAAATTTTTATTTTTTTCCAGTTTTATTGAGATATAATTGACATACAGCCACATTCTTTTTAAAAAAATATTGGTTGATTGATTTTAGAGATAGCAAGGGAAGAAAGAGAAACATCTATCTGTTGTTCCACTTACATATACATTCATTGGTTGACTGCTGTATGTGCCATGACTGGGGATAGGACCTGCAACTTTGTCATATGGGGATGCCTTTCCAACAAAGTGAGCTACCTGGCCAGGGCTACATTCTTTTTTTTTTTTTTTTTTAAGATTTTATTTATTTATTTTTAGAGAGGGAGGGGGGCGGGGGGACAGAGAGACAGACAGACAGACAGACAGACATCAATGTGTGGTTGCTAGGGGTTATGGCCTGCAACCCAGGAATGTACCCTGGCTAGGAATCGAACCTGGGACACTTTGGTTCCCAGTCCGCGCTCAATCCACTGAGCTATTACATTCTTTTTTTTTTTCTTAATTCAGTACTTTCTGAGTCAGAATGCTCACATATGCCTTAAATATTTTTCTTATAGATAGGAATTCTCTATTTTATACATTCGTGTGCCCTCCAGAATGTTTTCTTTTCTCTGCTAACATAGATATAGTTCAGTCAGAAAACTCCTTACATGCATAGTTTTATATGCTGTCAAGTTGTCCCTTTGGGAGTATACCATAGTGGCTAAAAGCACATATTTTGGAGTTAGGTCACCTAGGTCTACATCAAGGACCTGATATTTACTGTCTGGTGACCTTGGGAAAGTTACCTCTCAATGCCTAGTAATGCCTGTACAATTGTTGTCATGAGCATTAAATTTTATATCTGCATCTAGACCACCTCCCATCCTGCCACACACACACACACACACACAAACACACACACACACACACAGCATAGGACAGTTTCTGGGACATAATAAACACTGTGCTATGTTAGCTAATAGTGTTCTTTTATCAGTATAATTAACTTAAAAACCTACATGTAAAATTAATATCTAGCATGAGGAATGTTGGCATGCCAAAGTTCCTTTTGTGTGATGAATTACGAGACAGCATGGTGTGAATTGGTAAATAGCTGTGGAACATTTCAACCATTATTTTTGACCTTTATCTGAGAGCTGCAAATAGCTACAAAAATGACTAATGAGTTTTTCCTATTTTTCCTTTCAAATAGCTAGAGGTTAGCAAAGGGGCAGTGACACTGACAGGTAGGGGTGGCTGATAGGCAATAAGAATATAGAGGGAGGGAGTGGGCCTCCCCCTTGCATAAATTATGGGTGAAATTATTTGCCCCTGTCTCAGAAGCCTGACATTGAAGCATTTTATTTTTATTTCCTTCCTCATACCAGACCAGAAGCTTTGATGGCAGAAGACTCCAAACCCAAGACAGCATGGAGCCAGAGCTACTTCTTTCCTGAAGAGCAGTTCTCTTTGATGGGCTGGGGCTCCAAGAAGCAGCACCTCAGCCCCATGGGCTTCAGTGAACCCAAGACAACAGGGTCTGCTGCTGTACTTGTCAAGCCTCTTGGTGCCACTGGTTCCATTCCCACCCCCACTTTATTGTCCAACTATGGAGGAGGTTGGGGCATTTGGGGATATGCCAGAAGTGGAGAGATGCTATTCCTTCTCAGGCCAAAGGCCTACTAGAAACCAGGCAGTCTCAAGAGAGCTCATGAGAGATGTGGTGGGCTATGACAAGTCCCTGGCAGGGTTGCTAACCCCAGGCTCCAACATGGTGACTACCTGCTAAGGTCAAGGGTGACCTCTTTGCTGTGGAAGATCTGCAGTGGAGGGACCATTTTAAGCAGGAGTTGTACCACTGGGAAAGAAGAAATGATCAGTGTTCAGGAAATCCAGGGGTGTTTTTGCAAGCGAGCAGACTAAATAGAGCTGGAGTGGGCAGGGTCCAGGATAGATAGTTGGGAAGTCAACAGGCTTAAGAGGACAAATAGCTGAGGTGTTAGATACATCCCTACCACCTAGCCCCTCCTTAGGATCCATATTCCAGTGCCATGAGCCAAGGGGGATAATTGATGATAAGCCCAGAACTTTAGGGGCCTGTTAGTTTTTCTGGATGTAGTGGGATGTCAATGACCAAACCAAATGATCTCTAAAGAAATCCCTGTAGCTGCAGAAGTCAGGGGCAAGGAAATTGCCTTTTAAGTTCTTAAAATTGGCCTTGATTTGGCTTTTAGATAGCTTTTATGTGGTCTGTTTACATTTCAACCTACTTCCTGGTCCATCATTTCCTTATTTTACAACTCCTTGGTGAAGCAGGGTCCCATTGTATTACAAATAGGGAAACTGAGAACAAGAAAGGTCAGCAGCCTCTCAACAGAAGTGTTCAAATGGTCATTCTTTGTTCTCACAGGCAAGAATTTCAGCACTTCTCACCTCCTCATGGAGGCCCAGGGATCCCTACCTCTTACTCAGCTTATTACAATATTTCTGTGGCCAAGGCAGAGCTGTTGAACAAGTTGAAAGACCAACCTGAGATGGCAGAGATTGGCCTAGGAGAGGAGGAAGTGGACCATGAACTGGCTCAAAAAAAGGTGATTTTTTAAAAATACCTTAGAGATTTTTCAGTATTTAGCTTGAGTGTGTCTAGAGGTTTCCCTGGCCTCTAGGTTCTTTAGAACACCTTGGTACATTCCTATAGTTTCAGTATGGCAATCAAAAAGCCTCTCTGGGTTTCTCACAAATACAACCCCAGTCTCTTTTTGATTTGGTCAATAATAGTAATTATGGTAGCAGTAATCATAATAATCACTGCAGTGTCTCTTTAGTCATTAAAACGACTCTATAAGGCAGATATTACTATCACTTTTTTACCAGTTGAGAGGACTAAGTTATCCAGGGATACAGACTAGGTGGTAGACTCAAGACTTGAAGTCAAGACTGTCTGACTTTCTGTTGGGCTGTCCCTCTGAAATAAGCCAGCCTTGTTAAGAAGGCACATCAGAGTTTTTGCCAGTTGAGCTCTAACCAATGGCAATCATTGATTGTATTCTCTGTGTAACTTTCTGGAAGAGAGAACAGACTAAGAAAGAAAAGGAAAACTTATAAGCTGGTGAACTTTAGTATTTATTTGCAAATATAGTCAGTCAGTAATTTCTTAAAAATATTAAATAGATAAATGAAAATGTTGTTCCAGGCCTCCCCTTTCTTCCTCTAAGTACCACTAGCCTGGTTGTCTAATCAGATTCCTGCAATCACTTTGCCCTTCCTGTACTTACCCATTTTATTTCATAAACAACTGGGTTTTCATAGCAACCTGAAAGGCCCAATTTACCACTTTGTAGACATCTGAATTCAATGTAAATTAGTCATCTGCCCATGTTTCCCATTCAGGATATGACCTGTAGGAAAACTCAAGGCCATTTGCAAGAGACCCCGCCACCACTTTCTAATCTGGAACAAAATACCCAGGAAAAAAATGGAAGTGTGGTAGTATCACAGTTTTATTGATCCAAATGCTTGCTTCCTTGGATTTCGTGCTCCCTGGTCATGGCATGGCTGTTCCTGTCTTACTCAGGAACCTTTTATTATGAGCAAACCTAATAAAATCTGACCAGAAATAGAGAGAAATGATCAGAAATGACAAAGCGCAGAAAAATGGATACTGATCTGAAGTGATTATGGATGGGCTGGAACAGTTTTTGTCTCTGAGGAAGATAGATGTGGAATGATGCTGTTTTGTAATATACCAGAAAAGCAGCTCAGCCCTACCTGGGTCTGTGATGACTCCACAGCTCTACCCACTACATTTTCTCCAGGATTGAAGTTCAGGTTTCAAAGCCCAAGTGCCAACAAACAAAGGGGTGTCTTCATTTTCATCCTGGCAGATCTATGGAACCTAAGAGCTGGGGTGGGTAGGTGATTTTCCAGGTTGATCATTTGACCCCCCAGTCCTCCTTTGTTCCTGGAACTGAATTTTATTTGGGAAAGGAGAGGGTGAGGATATAACTGGGAGCCTCTTGGCATCTAATTGTGTTGCTGCATTAATATCATTGATCCCTTATTCCAAGTGGGTTTTGGAATTTTTCCCAACTATAATAACCTATTACACTTCGCACTAAAATCATGGTGATCTCCTAATCTTTGACAAGTTCTGAAATATGACAAGAGACTCTGAACCCAGAGCAGGTTCTTTTGGTTTTGGTCACTTTGGGATCTCTAAATAAAGTACTAGAAAGGAACACACTCTAGAAAACTACAAGCCAATGGTCCAGAGTGCCAGGGCAGGAATAATAATAAAACAAACATTGAAGGATACATCTTAAATACAAAATATTATTCTAAGCATGTAACATGTATTTACTCATTTAATTCTTTTTTTATTGTTGTTCAATTACAGTTGTCCCACTTTTTCCCCATTGCTCTCCTCTCACCTGCCCACCCCCCACCCACAGCTCCCATAGTCAATCCCCACCCTGTTGTCCATGTCCATGGGTCCCTTATACATGCTCCTTGACTAGACCCTTACCCTTCTTTCTTCCCTTATCCTTCTCTCCTCTGGTTGCTGTCAGTCTGTTCCTTGTTTCCATGTCCCTGGTTCTATTTTGCTCACTTGTTTGTTTTCTTGATTAAGGCTCCACTTATAGGTGAGATTGTATGGTATTTGTCTTTTACCACCTGGCTTGCTTCACTTAGCATAATGCTCTCCAGATCTATCCATGCTGTCACAAAGGGTAGAAGTCCCTTCTCTCTGCTGTGTGGTATTTCATTGTGTAAATGTACCAGTTTTTTGATTCACTCATTTACTGATGGGCACTTAGGCTGTTTCCAGCACTTGGCTATTGTAAATAATGCTGCCATGAACATGGGGATACATAGGTTCTTTTGAATTGTTGTTTCAGGATTCTTAGGGTATAATTCCAGCAGTAGAATCATTTAATTCTTATAACAATATTATAAGGTAGGTGCTATTGGTATCCTATTTTTTAGATGGGGAAATTGAGGCATAGAGGTATTTGCTCAAGGTCACTTCACTACTTAGTGGCAGAGCTGGGGTTCAAACCCAGATAATAGTAATAGTAATAACAACAGTAGCAGCTGCTGCATTAGTAAACATGTATTAAGTGCTTAATGTGCCAGGCATTACTAAGTATTTTACCTCTATGATTTCATTTCACACAAGAACAGGGAGCAGGAGGAGAGGAGGCACTTCTCGTTTACAGATGAGAAAACAGAAGTTTCAGTGGGACTGGGTATCTCATCCAAGGTCACACAGTTTTGAGGAGGTGGAATTGGATTCCAGGCATCCCTGACTCTAAAACTCCATTCAACCACACTACCTTCCTTCCTGTGAGTGCAGTCCCAGAACTGGTTACAAATATAGGGAAGTCAAATCAGAAGACACAGGCACTAGTGCCCTTGAGAAATTTATACAGTTTCATCAATAGTAGGAGAGGGATCAGGTGCACATACATGAAACAGAAAGTGAACAACTTCAAATTAAACTGTAGGCTTCTAATTCTAAGAAATTGGAGAGTTCAGAAAATAAAAAGATTATTGAAAGAAGAGTTTTGAGGGTAGGTGCTTTCAGCAGGGAGTGTAGGGACAAAGCTTGGCTCAGAAGAAAGAATGGGACTAGCCAAAGTGAAGAGATAAAGATCAGGCAGAGGTACATAAGCAAATAATGAACATAAGATTGAGTGTTGTGAATGCAGAGGACAGTGAGGAGCTAATCCTGAAAGGTTCTGAAAAGTGAAATTAGAATGGTAGAGTGGGACCAAACTGAATAATAATAATAGCAGCCCATTGTTACTGAGCACTTAGTCTTTGTTAAACACTTTGCAGTAATTTTATCTTTGAATCTTTATTATAATTCAATGAAGAAGGTACTGTAGTCCCCCATTCTGCAGATAAAGTAAAACTCCATAACAAAATTCACCTAAGGTCACACAGCTAGGAAGTTGCAGAGCTCTAAGTCAAACATAGTCATTACAACTCTAGAACTCAGACTATTATCCAAAAGGCCTCAAAAGCTAAGCTGAGGGGGTGAAGATCTACCATAATGCCATGAACATTGGAGGTACTTAAGTGGACAGAAGAAGAATGAATGAAGAAATAGACAAATAATAGATGACAATGGTTTTCCAACCTATGTTCTCATAAGCATTCAAGTTCTGTTCATTAAACAGTCTCAGCAAGTATTTATTTATTTATTTAATTTATGAGGGCGACATTGGTTAATAAAATTATATAGGTTTCACGTGTACAACTCTATAATACATCATCTGTATATTGTTTGTTCACCACCCCAAGTCAAGTCTCCTTTTGTCACCATTTAGCTTCTTTTTACTGTCTTCTACCTCTCCCATTACCTCCCACCCCTCTTTCCCTCTAATAATCACCATAGTGTTTTCCGTGTCTGTGAGGTATTTTTCTTTTTCCTTTTTCTTTTTCTTAATCCCTTTACTTTTTCACCCAGCACCCAATCCCTATGTAATTGGACAGCTGTCAGACTATTCTATGTATTTATGAGTCTGTTTCTATTTTCTTTGTTATTTTAATTTGTTCATTAGATTCCACATATAAGTGAAATCATATGGTATTTGTCTTTTTCTGACTGGCTTATTTCATTTAGCATAATACCCTCCAGCTCCATCCATGCTATTGCAAAAGGTAAGATTTCCTTCTTTTTTTACAGCTGAGTTATATTCCATTATGTAAATATACCACAGATTTTTTTTACCCACTCATCTACTATTGGACACTTGTGCCACTACAAAAGCTTGGCTATTATAAATAACACTTCAATGAACATAGGGGTGCATTTATGCAGGTTTCTTTGAATATATTCCCACAAGTGGATTGCTGGATCAAAAGACGGTTCCATTTTTAATTTTTTGAGGAAACTCCATAGTGTTTTTCACAACGCACCTGGGAATGCACTAGTCTGCATTCCCACCAACAGTGCACAAGGGTTCCCTTTTCTCCACATCCTCACGAACACTTGTTTGTTGATTTATTGATGGTAGCCATTCTGATCGGTGAGGTGATATCTCATTGTGGTTTTAATTTGCATTTTTCACGATTAGTGAGGTTGATCATCTTTTCACATGTGTATTGGCCATCTGTATGTCCCCTTTGGAGAAGTATCCATTCAAGTCCTTTGCCCATTTTTAAATTGGGTTGTTTGTGTTTCTGGTGTTGAGTTGTCTGAGTTCTTTATAAATTTTGGATATTAAGCCCATATCAGATATATCATTGGTGAATATATTCTCCCATTCTGTGGGTTGTCTTTTTCATTTTGTTGATGTTTTCCTTTGCTGTGCAAAAACTTTTTTAGTGTCATGTAGTCCCATGTGTTTTATTTTTTCTTTTGTTTCCCTTGCCTGAGGAGCTATATCAGAAAAAAGTATTGCCATGAAAAAGTCCAAGATTTTACTGCCTATGTTTTCTTCTAGGATTTTTATAGTTTTTGAGTCTTACATTTAAGTCTTTATTCCATTTTAAATTTATTCTTGTCCATGGTGTAACAAGGTGGTCTAGTTTAATATTTTTCAGCAACTCTTTATTAAGTTACATTTTGTATTAGCCCATGGGTACCATTATCTAATGCCAAGAAATTTGGTGTTGACAGAGATTCTTCCCAGATTCTAAGAGATGAGAGACAAGGTACTTGTCCTGAAAATTAGAATTACTTGTGACTTGCTCAGGTTTCTTTTGTTTCCAGTGACTAGGGTGAAGCCCACCATCTGTTACTTGGATCACAAAACAGAGGTTACAAGAACAGATCAGTTTCTGTCAGTCCCCATTCTCATCCTTTGCCTCCTTCTCTTTGTTTCTCCTAGATACAGCTTATTGAAAGCATTGGCAGAAAACTTTCTGTCCTGCAGGAGGCCCAGCGAGGATTGCTAGAGGATATCAATGCCAATTCTGCCCTTGGGGAAGAGGTGGAGGCTAACCTAAAAGCTGTCTGCAAGTCTAATGAGTTTGAAAAATACCGTTTGTTTATTGGGGACCTGGACAAAGTGGTCAACCTGTTGCTATCACTCTCTGGACGACTGGCAAGGGTAGAAAATGCTCTCAACAGCATTGATTCAGAGGCTGACCAGGAGAAGGTAAAGTTAGAGTCTCGGGGTGTGGATGGAGGGAAATGCCATCTGTTTCTTCTCAGAGGTTCCTCTTTCAAGTTTGGTTAGTCTGGGAGGTAGTCTAGTATTGGGTGTGAGCACTGGCTTTTAAGTGCCTTGAAATTCTGGCTCTAGCACTAATTAGCTATGTGACTTTGGGCAACTTGACCTCACTCCATTTCAATCCCTTAAAAATGGAGTGAACACACTACCCACCACACAGGGTTTCAGAATTAAATTATATAATCATGTTAATGTCTTAAAACAAAGCCCAAAACTGAGTAAACACGGAATCAGTGCTAGCTGCCAGTAATAGTAGTAATAGTAGCTGCAGCAGCAATTTCTACCCTCCTCTCTTTCCCACCCCCCACACCCCCTAACTTAATTGGAGGGAGAGGTCTCACCAAGTACTTGTGATTGGGAGGCTGTTAGCTCCACAGCTTGGATACAAATGGTTTTGCAAACAAGTTTGAAGCCACAATAAGAGGCACATATGTGTGTGCCTACACCTGGCTATATAAAAACACATTTATATACCCATGCAGAAACACATACCATTTTGAATGCATTGTCACAGTGATATTCAAAAGATGGAAGGGGTCTGAGCTGGCTTTGTCAGAGCCATCCCCAACTCCTACATCAGTGGTGGTCCACTGATTAAAAGCAGCTTAGAGATGGAAAAAGGTATTGTATATTCCCCTGTCTGGAATCACTGTTGTGTACACCCTCTCCCTGCTACAGGAAAGAAAGGCTATTGCATGAAGGTAAACTTCAGGGTAGAAAATCCAGGACTGATCAGTTAGTAGAATGGGTAATTGCTTTGTGGCAGCACGCCCAGTGGAACACTGAGTTAGACAGATGATTGGTAATTGGAATGGCCCTAAATTGGTCTTCTGCTTCCCCAGTTGGTGCTGATAGAGAAGAAGCAGCAGCTGACAGGGCAGTTGGTAGATGCCAAGGAGCTGAAAGAGCATGTGGACCGACGGGAGAAGTTGGTGTTTGGCATGGTCTCCCGCTACCTGCCTCAGGACCAGCTCCAAGATTACCAGCACTTTGTGAAGATGAAATCTGCTCTTATCATTGAACAGCGAGAGCTGGAAGAGAAAATCAAGCTTGGGGAAGAGCAGCTCAAATGTCTCAGGGAAAGCCTACTCCTGGGGCCCAGCAATTTCTAATTCCAGCAGCAGCAGACTGCCCACACTATCCCTGCCCAGCCACAATGGGAAATGCTTTCAATCTTTGTTAGCAGTTTGTTAGCAAATAGATAGCAGTTAGTTAGCAGTTTGTTCCATATCCTCTATCCTGAATGTCTCTCACTGCCCCTTACCTAGCAGTACACCCAACCAGCTAAGAGACTAGGGAGGACCTAAGCTTCTACCCTACAGTGTGGAAGTGAGAAGTAGAAGCTGTAGCAGAGTGTGCTTATACGGCCACACTCTCTTCCCCACAGCAAGCACTCACCACACATAGAACCAACAAAGTGCCTTCATTCTTCTTTGCACTAGGGCATCAGAGACATCATGTACTCATCACCCACCCACGCCATAATCAGCTTCTGAACGCTCAGAAAGAAACTGCGTATGTGGCTCCACTCTGCCCCAACACTCATGGCCCAGCCATTTCCCACAGAGATCTGACTATCTTGAGGGCATTCACCTACTGGAATTTCAAGGCCTCACTCAAGATTTTCAGTGTGAAATAGAGGAGAAATTACACTTAACAGAACATGAGCAAAGGTTTGGGATCCCCAGATGCCCTTCTCGGTGGAGCTAGGCTTAATGAAATTGGCTCCATCCCCACCTTCCCCAACATCTACAGGAGGGGGAAGAGGCCTTCTCTTAGCCCTAGCTAGTGTGGCCTCCTTTTGTCCTAAGACTTTGGGTCTACCACTTCCTGTTTCATCTTGTCTTTTATAGTTAGGGGTTACACACATGCCTACCCTAAGGGCTTCACACTATGGGCCATGAAATAGCTCTGCTAAAGCTCACATCTGCATGTAAGTTTCCTTATTGGGGGGAAATAGTTCTTAATTGTTATATTTTAAATGGCCTTTTGATTTTATTTATTTTTATGTTTTATTGTTTTCTTTCTTTCTTTCTTTCTCTTTCTTTCTTTTCTTTTCTTTTCTTTTCTTTTCTTTCTTTCTTTCAACTAATAAAGCAAGAAGAGGGGTGTTAGAAAGTGAAAAGTTAGCCCAGGAAGAAAACATTTTCTGCAGATCAGCCTGAATTCACCATAGTTAGGTAAGTGGGTGCCAAGGCCTTGAATTATTCTCACCATAGCTAAAAAGTGTCTAAGAAAGAAGTTTTTACCTTGAACTCAGCTTCCCCACTGTGGCCTGGCTCTATACTTCCATTGAAGTATGGATAACCATGAGCTTAGAATTCCCCAAGAGATTTCAATCTTATCTTACTTATTTTTTGAAACCAAAGAAATCTGAAACTGACAAAGGTCCACCTATCTCTCTATAGTCTCAAAGCTAAGGAAAGGGAAGAGGTGAGCTCAGGAGGAGTCCCTCTATCTAATTGCATTCTCAGCCTATGGCCTGGCCCAGGGAACCCAAATTCATGGTAGCTGAAAGCTCCAGCCAGGGCCAGTCCCTCAGAGCAAAGTGTGATCCATCCAGGATCTGAGGCAGACAAACAACTGATGCTGCTGCTATTGCCTAGACCCTGACATGGGAAGCCAGTTTCTATCCTGGAAAAACCCTCAGTTTGGTGATGGCAGGAAGGGAGTTATAGCCAAACTCTGCCTCTTATACAGCTCAGTTCCCCATTCCTTGTTAACTAGAGCCCATGCTTGGTATTGCACAGCTCTGCCCAGCAAGCCCTGGCATCTATTCTAGTTAGTGCTGAGTTCTTCACTGTCCTTGGAGGTTAACTGTAGCAGCAGGAGTGCCTCATTTAACCAAAAGAATTTGCCAAGGAACTTTGTTGCTGCTACAAATACTGGTTCCTAACTTCCGTTTCCTTCTCATTGTATTTGGAAACAATGGAAGAATCTTGGCCAGCAGGGTATCCTGAGGTGGGGGCAGGGGCTAGGTATGCTCTTAGTACACTGCTGCTGTCAGAACTACAGTTAAAATGTCAACCTGCCATTCTCCCCCCAAGTGGAGAATTTTACCTTATTCAGGAAAGCTAATGGCTTGGAAAGGGGTGGGCTTACAAAGCCAAGGTAGAGGAAGGTGGGGGAGTGCTTTGAATATAAGCTGTGGCTCTAAGACAAACAGGCTCTAAGACAAACAATGAGCTAGCTTAGATGTCCTGTATTGAGGGGATGAGGCTGATGTAGTCCATGATTATAAGGGGTGTGTGTGTGGCTACAACAGCTTTTTGGAAATATAGGGAAAAGAGGGGTCGCTCGCTCACCTGGACACTATGACCACAGTCTGATTTTTTCTAGTAAGCAATTGAGTGATAGTACCTTAAATTTAATCACACTAAAAGTACTATTGACTGTTATTTTTGTCCCTCATCCCACCTCAAATTATTTTAGAATTGGAATCAGAATACAAGGATGCTCATTTGTACATGGCAGGACAGTTTCCAAAGATCTTGATAAAATAATCCTAACTTCACTGTTCAATTATAGGCAGACAGAGAACTATTTAATAGGCACTGACACTCAGCACTGCTGGCATAGTCCCATTGTGAGTGATAGTGCTGCAAAGCCATCACTGTTACTTGAGGTGCATTGCCTCTCTTCCATTCTCATTTCCTGGGCTCTGCCTTCCATAAAGGCTTGCAAGGGGGTAGCAGTTTGGAAGGCAGGCCAACAGATTTCCACAAAAGTAGTTATTGGTCTTGACTTCTGCCCTCTCCCTTCAAACACTCATTCAGGCCCCAGTGAGTAATAGGTAAGTGCAGTGCTTGATATATATAGAGAAAGAGCTATTATAACATGTCCCTTCTAACTCCCTACTCCCAGGGGCCTAGGAAATTAAGTCTTCCTGAACCCTAACTGACTTCAGACTTGGCCAGGATATAGCAATACATTTCAATGGGAATCCAAGAGAAGGAGACACAGACACTGAAAATAAAGTCCTCATAAGGGAGAGACTGGAAGCAGAGAAACAGAAAGGGTGAAAAGATGAAAAGCCTCCTCCAAGGCCAGTTTTAGGTTCTGTTTTCCATTTAACCTCATGTGCCAAAAAGCTGTCAAGGCACACTAGAGCCACAACTTTAACCCCAACCTCCCTAAAGGTGCTGCTCTGCCAGTAGCAGGTTTCAGATTAAGGAAGATAAGCACACTTCTAGCCACTTCCTCTTGTCTGGAGCTTGGTGACTCCCACTGTTTGCCAAAGGACTTATCTATGCCAATAATATTTCTGAAACAGCATATTATATTCTTTGAAAATTAGTAGATCTTTAGAGGGGGGCGGTACAGGGGGCAATTTCTATAGATAAAGAACCAGTGTTTGTTGTACAACTGTTGGGGCTATCCCATGTGAAGCTATTATTTTTCTGAGTCTTATTGTTTCTGCATTTGTGTCCTCCACCACTCCCTTCTCGGCTGGCATTGGTATGCCTGCCAGATTGTCATCGAGGGTCATACTTCAATAAATGGTGCTAAGGACAAAAAAAAATCTCATGCGTCTTGACTGAGGTAATGGAAATCCCCTAATATCCTGCTGAAAATTAATGGAAAGGAATTTTGTCACCTATCCATAATTTTTCATAGGTTAACCATATGACCAGAGCCTTGCTCACATTCCTAACCCCTTAACCTGGCTCCTCAGGGATAGTGTTGATGTTATATCATTCATTATCCCCAGTAAAGTAAATTAGAATTCTGGAGGAGCCAACAGTAGTTGTAACCTCAAACGTAGACCTCAGCAGTATAGAGTCCAGTTCTGAAGTTTGTTCTGATCAGAAGTGAGCCACTTTCTAGACCTTCTCCAATTGTCTTCTGTCTACTAGTATCATCTTCCTTCTACCTTATATTCCAGTCTAACAACTTCACTCTTAGCAACCTGTACAGCAAAGTCTTCACTAACCAGTTCAAGATAGCCTCAAGGTTTAGACCCAAATGCACTCCAGGAAGCTCCCCTGACCCTTAAAAGCTTAATTTTTCCCTTGATCTATACATTGTTCATATCCCAACTGATCTCCTATTTTAGATATCCAGTGTGGTAGAGTGGAAAGACCCTAGCTTTGGCATTAGAATGATCTGTGTTCAATCCAATCCTGGTTCTACCACTTAGTCTATGAACTGATTATTTACTCAACTTCTGTTTTTTCTTTTTTAAATCTTTTTTATCTTTATTGTATTTTTTTCCATTACCTTTTGGTCCCCTTGTACCACCCTCCTTCCCTAGCAATCACCACACTGTTGTTTGTGTGCATGAGTCCTTTTTCTTTTTTGCTCAATCCCTCCACTCCCTAACCACCCCCCGCTAGCTGTCATCCTGTTCTCCATCTTACTCAACTTTTCTGAGTTCATTTTTTATCTATAAATGGGAACTATAATATATATCTTGCAGGGTTATTGTGGCTTAAAAATAATAAATGAAAGCTACCAGCTATCTACTAAGAAGTTGTTACAAAGGCAGAATTCCAGGCTCCACTCAAACCCACTGACAAAAGAGTGCATTATAATTAGTAGATTCCCAGGAGATTCATATGCATATTAAAGGTTGAGAAGCACTAATGCATCTGAAGCATGCTCAGTACACATAACTACATATTATTCTAGTCCTGATTTACTCAATTCATCCTTCCAAATGCTAGACATATTCTTGCTCTTCTCATACTGCCCACCTAAATGAGTTTAGCAAGATTGCAATGATAAAAGGTTGACACATAAAATCACTTGTATTTCTATACATTAGCAATAAACAATCTGAAAAAAAAGAAAACAACTCCATTTACAATAGTGTCAACTTAATAAAGTACTTAGGAATACAATGAACAAAACAAGTGCAAGTACACCGAAAACTACAAAACATTGAAAGAAAATTTTAAAAATCTAAATAAGTATAAAGATACTCCATGTTTATGGATGGGAAGAATCTCCAAAACACTTCTCAAATTCAAAACTTGCTACAAAACTACAGTAATCAAGACATTGTGGTACAAGCACAAGGATAGATACATAAATAAGTGGAACAGTATTGAGAGTACAGAAATACATCCTTTCAGGGGACATTAGCGGGTGGAGAGATTGAGCAAAAATGAAAAAAAACTCATAGACTCAGATAACAGTGTGATGATTGCAGAGCAGAGGGGAATATAAGGAGGATAAATGGTAATGGAAAAAAATACTTAAAAAAAAGAAGCCCTGACTGGTGTAGCTCAGTGGACTGACTGCAGGCTGCAGACCAAATGGTCACTGGTTCGATTCCCAGTCAGGGCACATGCCTGGGTTGTGAGCCAGGTCCCCAGTGAGGGCCATGTGAGAGGCAACCACACACTGACATTTCTCTCCCTCTCTCCCTCCCTTCCCCTCTCTCTAAAAATAAATAAAATAAAACCTTAAAAAATTAAAATGAAAGAAATAAAGAAAGAAAGAAAGAAAGAAACCCTTACATTGATGGTCAGATAATGTTTGATAAGTGTGCCAAAACAATAAAATGGAAAAATAATAGTATTTCAATAAATAATGTGGGGACAACTGAGGATTCACATGGAAATAAATGAAGTTGGACCTGTTTTTACACCACATGAATAAATTAATTTGCAATGGATTATAAACCTAAATGTAAAATTTAACACCACAAAACTCTTAGAAGAAAACATAGTAGTAAATCTTCCTGACATTGGCTTAGGCAGTAATTATTTAGAACTCCAAAAGCACAAGTGACAAAAGAAAATACACATAAATTGAAGTACATTGAAATTCAAAACTTTTGTACTACAAACAATACCATCAAGAAAGTAAAAACAATCTACATAATTGGAAAAATATTTACATATCATATATCTAATATTGGACCTTTATTTAGAACATATAAATAACTATTACAACTCAATAATAAAAATAATTAAAATGGTCAAAAGATCAGAATAGACATTTCTCCAAATAATATATATATATAGCTATAATATATATAAGTGGACAATAAGCACCAGAAATGATGCTCAACATTAAAGAAATACAAATCAAAACCACAACAAGATACTACCTTATATTCACTACCATAACTACAATAAAAAAGAAAAACAATAACAAGTGTTGTTAAGGTTATGGAGAAATTGAAACACTCATACGCTGCTGGTGGGAAAGTCAAATTATGTGGCCATTTGGAAAACAATTTGGCAGTTCCTTAAAATGTTAAATATAGTTTTCACATAACCTAGCAACTCTACTCCAAGGCATACATAACTAAGAGAATGGAAAACAGAGATTCAAACAAAAACATGTACATGAATGTTCAAAGCAACCTCATTCATAATACCCAAAATGTGGAAACAACCTAACTGTTCATCAACTGAGGAATGGATAAACAAACTTTGTATACCTGTGCATGGGATATTATTCAGCTATAAAAAGTACTGATACATGCTACAACAAGAATGAATCTTGAAAACACAATGCTAAGTGAAAGAAATCAGTCATAAAAGATTACATATCTCTTTCCATTCATATGATATGTTGAGAATAGACAAATCTATAGAGGCAAAAATCAAGTTAATGGTTGCCAAGGGCTGGAGGGCTGGGAGGAATGAAGAGTTACTGCTAATGGTCATGGGGTTTCTTTTGGGGTGATGAAAATATTACAATTAGATTGTCATCATGGTTGCCCAAATCTTAATGTGCCATAATCATTGAATTGTACACTTTAAATGGGTAAACTGTGTGATATATATATGAATTATTTTTCAGTAAAGATTTTTAAAATATACCTTTTGTTTATTTCCATAAGTCTCATTTCTATTGACAAAAATATGAATTGATGGTAAGCATGTAGTTCATGCCTGAGCTGAAAGGGTACAATAGTCACACCATTTGAATTTAAAGAGGGAGCTTGTCATTACATTATTCCCTCCCAGACTTGGCAGACCCAGCAACACAAGGCGTAAGAGTAGTCTCAGCTCTGTCTCATGACTTCAGTAAGAATAGTATGGATGGGACCTAATGCAGAAGGGGGACAAGTTTTCTAGGCAGGTAGTATGGTAGAGTGATTAAGTACCTCAGATCTTTAGACAAATAAAACAGGTTTCAGATCCTGACTATACCAACTATCAACTTTATAAGTTACTCAACCTTCATCTCTAAAAGGGGGCTAATAAAACTAATGCCTCAAAGTATTATGAACATTAAATGAGATAATCCAGCCCTGGCTGGTGTGACTCAGTGAATTAAGCACTGGCCTGCAAATCAAAGGGTTGCTGGTTTGATTCCCAGTCCAGGCACATACCTGGGTTGCGGGCCAGGTCCCCAGTGGGGGATGCATTAGAGGCAACCACACATTGATGTTTCTCTCCCTCTCTTTCTCCCACCCTTCCCCTCACTCTAAATAAATAAATAAATAAACAAATAAATAAACAAAATCTTTTAAAAAAGAAAATACTCTAAAAGCAAATAAATAAATGAGAATCCATATGAAGCACTGAAAAAAAGGACTGTCATATATTAAGTATTCAATAAATGTTAGCTGCTAGATTTTTTTTTGTGTGTGTGTGAAATATTTTACTGCATGATCTCATTTAAGCCACACAACAATTAAGGTCAGTGTGTACAATTTAGTACCCACAACAATCAGCAATAAGTACTACTATAGTCATGCACCACATAACATTTCAATAACCAACCACATATATGATGGTGTTCCCATAAGATTTTTTTTACTTTGTTATTTTTTGTTGTTCAAATACAGTTGTCTCCATTTTCCTCTTACCACTCCCCCCATACCTGAGCCATCCCCACTTTCCACCCTTGATCCCACCTCCCTTTGGTTTTGCCCATGTGTCCCTTATACTTGTTTCTGAGAACCCTTTCCCCTCCCCCCCCCATTTTCCCCTCCCACCTCCCCTCTGGTTACTGTCAGTTTGTTCTTAATTTTAATGTCTCTGGTTATATTTTGCTTCCTTCTTTGTTTTGTTGATTAGCTTCCACTTATAGGTGAGATCATATGGTATTTGTCTTTCACCACCTGGCTTACTTCACTTAGCATAATGCTCTCCAGTTCCATCCATGCTGTTGCAAAGGCTTCTTTCTTTCTGCTGCATAGTATTCCATTGTGTAAATGTACCATAGTTGTTTGATCCATTAATTTACTAATGGGCACTTGGATTGCTTCCAGCACTTGACTACTGTAAAATAATGCTGCTCTGAAATTGGGGAGCATAGGTTCTTTTGGACTGGTGTTTCAGTATTCTTAGGTTATAATCCCAGCACTGGAATTGCCGGGTCGAAAGGCAGTTCCATTTTTAGTTTTCTGAGGAAATCCTATGCTGTTTTCCATAGTGGCTGCACCAGTCTGCATTCCCACCAACAGTGCACTAGGGTCCCCTTTTCTTCACAACCTCTCCAACACTTGTTGTTTGTTGACTTGTTTATGATGGCCATTTTGACTGGTGTGAAGTGGTACCTCACTGTGGTTTTAATTTATATCTCTCTGATTGCTAGTGATGTTGAGCATCTTTTCATATGCCTCTGGGCCCTCTGTATGTCCTCCTTGGAGAAGTGTCTGTTCAAGTCCTTTGCCCATTTTTAATTGGGTTTGTTGTCTTTCTGGAGTAGAGTCATATAAGTTCTTTATGTATTTTGGAGATCAAACACTTCTCTGAGGTATCATTGGCAAATATGTTTTCCCACACAGTTGCTTCACTTTTCATTTTAATGCTGTTTTCTTTAGCCATGCAGAAGCTTTTTATTTTGATTAGATCCCATTTGTTTACTCTTTCCTTTATGTCCCTTGCTCTAGGGGACATATTAGTGAAAATGTTTCTGCATGGAATATCTGAGATTTTCCTGCCTACGTTCTCCTCTAGGACTTTATTTCTATTGAGGTGAGGTTGAAGCAAAAACAATATAAGGAAAAGTAAAATATCATCAGCTTTGGAATCAGACAGCTCCATTAATGTAACCTTGGGAAGTCACCTCATTTACCAAGCTTTAGCTCCTCTTTAACAATGAGTATAATAATCCTTCTATAGGGAGACAGTTTAAAGACTGTATACCATAAGTAAATATTCAATGGATGTTAACTATTATTATAAAGCTAAAGTAGGAAACATGAGATCCTTGGTAGAGCTGGACATGTGGTAGGTTCTCAATGAAAGGTAGTTCCTTTCCTCACCTACTCTGATCTGTGCCCAAAATCAAGATTTTCTTAGATTGCAGAGAAAAATGTTTCCGATTAAGGAGGTTCTCATAGCAAGTAGAATATTCTGGCAGGCTCAATACTACCATCTTATTGGAACAATGACATCTATTAGCTACCTACACCAATATTTCCAAGAAAACATCCCATTCAGAGCAGTAAGTAGGGTAAAAGTTATTTTGCATGTGAACTATTTGGGCTCCAATTGGAGGATAGTTTAGGAAAATCTTCTACTTCTCACAAATCTCTCTTTAGATTTGGAGTCAACTTAAATGTTATTGAATTCCCTAACCTAAGTTAGGCATATTCACATAATTTTACTTCCACTTTTTTTCTATCTAAATACACAATTTTAAAAGAAAAAATCCTCATTTAATCTTTACAACAGCTCTGTGATTTTTAAACACTTCATTAAGTATAAAGTCACAATTTTGGCTGCATTTTTGCTATTTGTAATTAAACAAAAGGAGTTTAACTATAATGTGATTCATTCATTCATTCATTCATTCATTCAACCAATGTGTCAGGTATTGATTTATGCTCAGGAGATTCAGAAGTGAACAAAATAGACAAAGTACTAGCTTCATGGGGCTTACAGTTTAATGAAAGAGACGTACACAATTGCATGGTACTTTATATATAGAAATGTACACACATATGTAATTATTATTTTACCATGTACAGAAGCAAACCAGATTTTTTCTCTTGATTCCACAGCTATTAATAATATAGGCTAAATTCATCAGTCTCTTTGCTAATGTAATAACTAAAACATTTACACTAATTTTCAGCAGAGATATTCTTTTCCCCCTAAATAAAATTTGATTTGATTTGGGAGTTTTAAAAATGTCTAGCAAAATATAGCAAACCACTATCACAGAAGAAGTCAGTTTTAAAGATACTTTAGACAGAAAGGTTAAATTCCACTATTGATTAAGACAACCAACCTATATCATATATGGAAATCTTACACATTTTGTGTGTGATTCAAACATGGCAAAAGCCTCTCTCCTAATGGGAAATGTAAACCTTTGGAGACTATGCTGTATTCATAAACTGTTGGTTTCTTAAATATGGCCCTTCATATTGGCTTTGCTCACTGTTCACTAAGTAAAAAAACATAGTTTTGAACTCCCATTTTCCTCCCAGCTACTGATTTTTCTATCTAAAAAGGAGTATTAATGGAACTCACTGTCTTAGGTGTTGAGTTCATTGTATTTTTTTGGAAAGGAAATAATTTAGGAAAATGCAATTATGAGTAAGTGTCCAACTTGAAAATGTATGAGGTTAAATATGAAGAAGTCAAAGTGCTGAAAAAAATTACTACTTGTACCCTGATTTGTCCACATTTTTAGTTTGATGATGGTAAAATAGCAGAGCCATTAGTAGATACAACAAATGATAACTTCTAACAGAGAAAGCTTATTGGCTAAGCTTAAACAGCTATGATTTAGAAGTTTCACAAATGACTATATATTTAAACACCTTTTACAAATATAAAAACTTTATTTTTCTTTTAAGAAAGTAGATTGTGGTAAGAATAAGGAGAGGAAGATAGAGAAGAGTAATGAGACTGGATAAATTAGATATATGCAAGAACACAATTTTCGTCGCTTTCCCACAGTCAGGTAGCTATTAAGTAAGTCTGATTGATGAATGAGACAGTTACTAAAACAGTTTATAAACAAATCCAGTTTTGACAAAACAGCCTAAACCATGTCTGTTTCTGAAACAATCTGAAAATGAGGAAAACCATGTGTCTTCTGGGCTTTGCTGGAATGGCACTCAAAACCCTAAGACCTAGAGCCATCTCTGCCCTCACTCTGATAAAGTGTTCCTATATCAGTTCTGCAAAGGGGGTACTTTTGTGGTTATTAAAGTAACATGTGAAGAAGTAACATCCTACTTAGCTCCAGGCTCTGAGTACAGAGTGCCATAACACTCTCCAAGCCTCACCCCCAAATGGTATGTGAGGCCAGCTCCCTCTACCTTTCATCACTGCCCCCAGGATAAAGTCCAGACTTCTTGTATGCAAAGCCTTTCATAATCTATCTCCTATGTATTTCTCCAGCTATGACTTCTGACACTTTCTCACATACACACTTAGCTCTAGTCAATTCTCCTAACATGTTATATAGTCTCATCCTTCTGTGCTTTTAGATAAGCAGGTACCTCTGCCTGAAATCCCTCCCCTGATCTCCCCAATTTAACTAATTCCAGCTTGTCCTTTGATGTGACTCAGATTTCACTTCCTTCAGAAATATCCCTTTATTTTACTAATAACAATGTATGATTTTTGTGTAAGATACCTGTTTATGCTTTCTGTCTCTCCCTCTAGGCTGTGGACAAAAACTAATTTATAGCACTAACACTTAGCACAGTGGCCCAAGCTTATAGTAACTACTTCAGAAATACAAGGTAGTAATTATCAGAGAGATGCATTCATTGAGCCTTTGCTGTAGGATTCATATTTTGGAAATATTTTATGCTGCTTTATCCTCCTCAATGCAATTATTAAATGTTGGAGTCTCTTAAAGCCTGATCATAGTCCCTCTTCTTCTTGTTCTTTGATATATATGTATATTTGATTCCCAAATTTTATCTCCAGTTTAGATCTTCTCTTAGTTCCAAAGCTGTATATCTATTTGGATGGCTCAATGACACTTTAAATCCCATGTGTCTGAAACTGAACATGTGACCTTTCCCTCCCAAACCTATAGAAGCCAAAGAACTTATAAGTATGACACATGGACATGAACTAAAGGGGGGAAATGTGGGTGGGAGGGGGGTGCAGGACAGAGGGGAGTAAAGGGAAGAAACAAAATGGGACAACTGTTTCAAAAAGTAATAAACTTTTTAAAAATATATTTTATTGATTATGCTATTACAGTTGTCCCATTTTCTCCCCTTCACTCCCTCCACCCTGCACACCCCCTTCCACCCACATTTCCCCCCTTTAGCTCATGTCCATGTGTCATACTTCTAAGTTCTTTAGCTTTTACATTTCCCATACTATTGTTACCCTCCCCCCATCTATTTTCTACCTACCATCTATGCAAGCTCTTATTATATGAAATGTTAAAGGGACTCATCTAAGAAAAAGAAGATAAAAATGTATAGTAAAATGACAGAAAACTCACAATTATTAACAACCACACCTAAAACAAAAACAAAAACAAACTAAGCAAACAACTAGAACAGGAACAGAACCACAGAAATGGAGATCACATGGAGGCTTATCAACAGGGAACGGGGAGAGGGGGGGAAAGGTACAGAGAATCAATAAAATATATATTTTTAAAAATGTCTCTAAAAACAAAAGTAGCAAAATAAACTTTTTAATTAATAAAAAAGTATTAGTCTTTTAAAAAAGTTTATCATAATCTGGGAACAAAATTTTCAAGCACTGTTACACAGTCTACTATACTGTTGATTTCTTCTCAATAGCATTTTTACAGCTACAACTGTACATTTATTTATATGACTAGTTGATTAATGTATGAGTCTTATGCTAGACTGTAATCTCCAGAAAAGCAGAAGCCTGTGTCTAGTTTTCCTTATAGTAGATTTTTTTGGTTAAATAGAGTTCTTGGCTCTCATATAGCCCTTGTTCATACCTATTCTCACTCTTCATGGGAAGGAAAACTTATTATCATAAAAATACATCAACATTATTCTATCAGAGATAATCACTAAATATCAAGAGAGGGGTTTATGAACAAGAAAGTTCACTTTAAAATATTTAATAATTCTGTTTTATTTTGCTTAGCACAATAATCTAAGGTCGTTCATCCATGCTGCTGCAAAGGGTAACAGTTCCTCCATCTTTACAGCTGTGTAGTATTCCATTGTGTAAATGTATGACAGCTTTTTTATCCACTCATCTACTGATGGGCACTTGGGCTGTTGTGACAGCATGGATGGATCTTATTATGCTAAGCCAAATAAGCCAATCAGAGAAATACAAATATCATAGGATTTCACTTATATGTGGAATCTAATGAACAAAATAAACTGATGAACAAAATAGGACCAGAGGCATAGATACATAGAACAGACTGACAGATCTCAGAGGGGAGGTGGGGGGACTGAAAGAGATTAGCCAAAGAACACATATGAATATATGCATAGCCCATGGACACAGAAAACAATGTGGTGAAGGTGGATGGGAAGGCACTGGGTGGATGGGGGTAATGGGGGGAGAAAATGGGGGACATCTGTAATAGTTTCAACAACAAAGGCATAGTGAAAGAAAACAAACAAAAATAAAACATCTAATAATTGTGAAAATTTGGAAGCAACATAAATGTCCAACAGTAGAGGAACTGTTAATTATAGCATGGTATATCAATTCCATGCAGGAAGAATAGATACCATTCATTCCTCTTAGGTGGTTACCCTGTCTAGAGAGACAGACTACAAATAAGACTGCCACCCAAATAGTACTGCCTACATTTCCTAATAATAATACTGTAGCAAAAATAAATTAATGTACTTTGGATTCAAACAGATGTAGGTTCAAACTCTAATTTTATCAATCTTGGATGGGCAGATGGAGGTCTGCTTATCCTGAATGAGGTTTGTCTAAGGCAGTATTTTTCAAACTGTGGTCGTTGAAACAGCAATAGCAGTATCACGTGGGAACATGTTAGAAATTCAAGTTTTGAGTTTCAACCCACACCTACTGAATCAGAATCTATGGAGGTTGGATCTGGCACTCTGCTTTAACAAGCCCTCCAGGTGATTCTTATGCATGCTCAAATATGAAACCCCAAATTCAAGTCACATCTGTCTTACCCATCCCATTTTGGTCATTTTGGTTTCTAACCACAAGGTGGCAACCTTTGTCTAAACTCCTAAGAGTTGATCTATGGTTACAGTAAGTGAATCTGGTCTAGTCACCCAACTGTCTAAAAGATAGTAAGTAGTAATGTGATATAGCGACCTGAGAGAGAAGTGGCAGATGAAAAAGAAGGAAAGAGATGGAATGAGGACTATGGCTGGAGGAAGCTTTATTGCGGCTTTGAACACAAGTCAGCTAGGGTGAGGAAGTAGAGGTGGCAGTGCTTAGGATACTGGCATAATGTTGTTTACCATCTAACAATTCAGCTCATTATGGATATAAAACAATTTATGGTATAAAACTATGTACACCAATGTTGGAGTGTTTGTGGGCAACCAATTTCATCTATGCTTTTTATCCTTGTAATCCCCAGACACCACCCAAAAGCAAGCACCACCCCATGCCATTACCGTACTCTCTTCCCACCCTTGTACTCTAATCATGAATTCCATATCCAATTCTCTCTATATTATTGATTTCACTCTTTTAAGACCTTTCCACAGTTTTCCCTGGAACCATGTTGCACAGTAAAGCAAACTCAGCCCATGGAAACATACAGAGATATTGTGGTTGTCCCTCTTTATTGATCCTTCCTTAACTGAGACCTGGTAGTCCCCCAAAGATTTTGCTTTCCAAACAGCACTCTCTGGTGAAATCTATTAATTTTCTTACTCCCCATAAATTATAGTATTTGACAAAGAGAGTAAAGGAGAAAACCCAAAAATATAACTCTCCAAGGATGATAAAATTTTCCTCATCTCTGGCAATGTAGACATGTCACCCACTACCTTAGTTTCTCAGTTCTCTTGAATGCCTCAATCCTACTTTACTTCAGCCACTATAACTCATCACTACACTGTGGATATTTTCAACATCTAGGAAATTCACACTGGAAATAATTTTTTATTCACTTATCTTTTTCTTCTTTCCTGCTTTTTATAGGATAAATTTTCTCTTCTCGTTTAAAGGGTATACATTCTATTTTTGCCTTTATTATGGTTTCCCTAAACATCCACGTTTATTTCATCATATTAATTTATCAATATCTATGTTTTCCTCTTAATAATATAAGCATTTCAAAATATTCTTATGTCCTTTGGGTCTTATCACACCTTCCCCATCATTTTGATAAGTTTTAAAAATTGAGGTCTCACTTATCATGGATATGCTTTTTCTTTTTTGTCCAGTATTTAGAAAATTTTTCATATAAGCAATTAACTATACCAGTGATTTTCAACTGGTGTGCTGCAGTGCATTGGTGTACCACAAGAATTTTTAAAACATGCAACACCTGACTATTTAGTCAGGCGCATTGACCTTGTTTCCATTAGATTGTCAAATAAAAAAGGGCAATTAACACAATAGCTGTCTGGTGTGAATGAGTCAAAATTATATTCATTTGTGTCAAATCAGCAAAAAATATATATTTTTTGGTGTGCCACAGAATTTTAGTGATTAGTTTGTATGCCATGAGATGAAAAAGGTTGAAAATCACTGAACTATTCCACTATATTTAATCACTTTTACTTCTCATCTCTTGTAGCATCTCTTTTTTCTCTTCTCATTTGAAGACTTCCTCAAAAGTTGTTTTAAATGACAATCTTTGTGTGGCAATCCTTCTGATGCACTGTATGCCCAATGATATTTTTATTAGTCTACCACATTTAAATGTACAATGAATTATAGGTTCAAAGCCCTTTTAAACATTTTAGGTACAGTCCTTTAATAATATTACTCAATTACCTTCCTGTATTCAAATTTGCTAGAAAGAAGTCTGTCATCAATTCAATTCTTTCCTTTGTAGAGTACTTTATGTTTCTATCTGGAAGGTCTGAGAACTCTTTGATATTTTTAAATTCCATTTTAATATGTGTATGTATATGTCTGTACATACATATACATATATATGTTTTATCTTATCTTTCCTAGTCCGTGTCAGGCACAATGCATTTGAAAAGTGGGGAAAAGAGAGTTCCAAGTACCACAGAACCCATTGATCATTCCTATTTGTTTCCATTCCATAGGCAACAGCTATGATAACAGATTTATCCTGAAAGTCATTGAAAGAAGTAGCACCGTGAGAAGTCCATGTCCCAGGTTGTAATACATCAGCCTTGGGTATTTGAAAGGGATGGAAGGGTGAATGTACAATGAGGTAGTCTCCATCTGTTTTCAACAGCTTCTCACTAGCCAAGCAGGCAGAGGATTTTTTGTTTGATTTTCTTTTCTTTTTCTGCCCTGATATACTCTGATATATCGACACTGACTGGTAACTATGGTTTGGGATGTTTCCACTGAAGTGAAGGGGTAGGTTCTATGGCAATTAAAGGAAACACAAGAGCAAAACTATAGAAGCCTTCCTTAAACTTATCCTCTCCCTTCTGCCTCTAGCTACCCTCTATTCCAGGCTGCCAAAGAAAACCACATAGCTATGCAGATTGAAGCCACCATGGATATATGGCTCCTTTTCTCAGCTGGGCCCCTAGCACCACTCAGCTACCTCTTTATTTGTTAACTTCCTCTCGTATTTGTTCAATGCCAATTTGAATATACACTGTAGTTATCAAGCCCCTCCAATTCCATTTCTTTTCCACGAAGGGCTGAAAATATCACCTTGCAAAACTCCAGAGGCATCATCTCATATGTGGATGGCAATCTTAGAATACAACATGGAAGACAGTTAAAATTATAGCTCTTGGCCAAGATGGAGGCAGAGGTAGATACACTGTGCTCCTTGCACAACCAAAAGAAGAATCACAACTAACCCTAAGACAAAAATAACTCAGAACTGCCAGAAAATCAAAGTGTATGGAAGTCCAACAACAAAGGATATAAAGAAGCTGCATTCATCCATATGGGTAGGAGGGATGGGTCCAGGGGGCTGGGGTGGAGAGAACACGGTACTGGCAGGGGTGGTGAAATGGGTGGTACCACATTCATGTGTAGTGGATAAAAACAGGGAAAGATACCTTGAGAGTGAGTAATCCCAGCCACAGGCATGGCCACACAGCCCAGGGTTCCAGTACCCAGAAGATAAAGCCTCACAACTTCTGGCTGTAAAAACCACTGGGGATTGTGGCAGCAGAAGAAACTGCTGGTTACTCAGGAGAGTACATCTGAAGGACCCACACAGTTTTTGAACATATGCAAACCCACCCACACTAGGAATCATCACCAGGGCAGCAACCAGAAGGGTGCAAGTAGCATATGGGAAGTGGGTGAAGTGACTGCAAAAAGAGCAAGTGACAGGCAAGCTTACAGAGGCCAGGCAGCAGCACTGCCCTGTATGTAAGGCCTCCCCAATTCACAGAGCCACAAAGTGGTGAAGCATGTTGCCCCACCTTGGCAATTACCTAAGGTCCCCCCCACTACAACTTAACTGATACACTGAGGAAGTCAAAGCAGCCCTACCTAATATACAGAAACAAACACAGGGAGGCTGTCAAGTTGGGGAGACAAAGAAATATGGCCTAAATGAAAGAACATAACAAAACCCCAGAAAAAGAACTAAATGGAAAGGAGATAGCCAACTTATCATATGCAGAATTCAAAACACAGGTGATAATAATGCTCAGAGAAATCACTGAGTATGGCAAAAATATAAGGGAAGAAATGAAAGCTACACTAAGTGAAACAAAGAAAAATCCACAGGAAACCAACAGTGAAGGGAAGGAAGCTGGGATTCAAATCAATGATTGGGAACATAAGGGACAAATAAACAGTCAACCAACACAGAATGAAGAAACAAGAATTCAAAACAACAACGACAACAACAAGGATAGTCTTTGGAACCTCTGGGACAACTTTAAACATACCAACATCTGAATCATAGGTCTGCCAGAAGGAGAAGAGAAAGAGGAAAAAACTGAAAACTTACTTGAAAAATAATGAAAGAAAGTTTCCTTAATTAGGTGAAGGAAATAGACATACAAGTCCAGGAAGCACAGAGTCCTGAACAAGTTGGACCCAAAGAGGACCACAGCAAGACACTTCATAATTAAAAAGCCAAAGGTTAAAGATAAAGAGAGAATCTTAAAGAAGCAACAGAAAATCAGACAGTTACCTACATAGAGTGCCCATAAGACTAACAGCTGATTTCTCAAAAGAAATTCTGCAGGCAAGAAGGGACTGGTAACAAGTATCTAAAGTGATGAAAATAAAGGACTAAAGGACCTACAACCAAGATTACTGTGCCCAGCAAAACTATCATTTAGAATGGGAGGACAGATAAAGTGCTTCCCAGGCAAGGTCAAGTTAAAGGAGTTCATTATCATCAAGGCTTTATTATATGAAATGTTAAAGGGATTTATCTAAGAAAAAGAAGAAGATCAAAAGTACAAACAGTAAAATGACAACAAACTCACAACTATCAACAACTGAACCTAAAAAGAAAAACAAAAATGAACTAAGCCAACAACTACAACAGTAACAGAATCACGGAAATGGAGATTCCATGGAGGGTTATCAGCAAGGAGGGGGTAGGGGGAGAATGGGTGAAAAGGGAATAAGTATCATAAATGGTAGGTAGAATATAGACAGGGGGAGTTTAAGAATAGTATAGGAAATGGAGAAGCCAAAGAACTTACATGTACAACCCATAGACATAGACATGAACTAATGGTGGGGGGGAGGGCAGAATGTGGGTGGAAAGGCATGTGGAGGGCAGAGGGGAATAAAGGTGAGGGAAAATGGACAACCATAACAGCATAATCAATAAAATATATTTTTAAAATCTTTCAAAATAAAGAATAGACACTATCTGACATAAATTCTCTGAGTTTGCCACCTCCTTACTGGTAAATGTAACCACATGCATAGTTATTCTTGCCTTTTCCCTTGTAGCCTCAAGGATGTGGTATCTGTTTTCCTGTCTCCTCTGAGCCCTTTCAACACCAATGATCCTCATTCTCCAACATATTTGAACTCTCATTCCACTGCTTCATCCTATGAATATGCTAAAACCATCTAGTATGCCCCACCTGTTTCTTCTTCTTTTTCCACTTCCACTTCCTTTCCTCCATTCATAGTCAAACTTTTAAAAGCTAATGTATAGGGTTCCCTTCTGCCTGAGACAAGATGTCTCACCAGAAAAATCAGTCCACTCCTCAGCCCCACCCTCCGTGGTCTGCAGGAAAAACCTCCTTCAGTGCCCGTGGCAGTGGTACAAGTGGCAGAAGTAGCTTCTGATAGCAACAGTACCTGCAGTGACTGGCAGCTGCAGTAGTGATGGCTATGGTGGTGGTTACAGAGGGAGCATCAAGTAATCCAGGAGCAGCAGCAGCTCTGGTAGTAGAGGCTCTGACTGTAGGTACTCTGCTGGTGGTGGTGGTGGCGGTGGCAACAGTGGCAGCGGCTTTGGCTGTGGCTGTGGCTACTCTGGCAGCGGGACTTCTCTGGGGATGGCAGCTGCAGAAGATGTGGAGGAGGTTCTGCTGGAGTCCTCAAGTTCCTTGACTGTGGCTGACAGGGTAGCAGTGGAGACTCCAGCTGCGGTGGCTCATCCGGCAGTGGCTCAGGTTTGGTTATTCGCAGCGCTGGCAGAGGCCCCAGCCAGCAGGCCCTGTACCAGAGATATAGAGGCATCTCTATCAGCGGCTGCGGAGCTGGTGGCGGCAGGTACTCTGGTGGCAGTTCCCGCCACGGTACCAGTGGTTACTCTGGTGGCAGTTGAAACTCCGGTGGCTGTGGATCCAGCTGTGGCGGGTGCTCTTCGGCCAACAGCTCTGGCTACTTCTCCTCCTAGCAGACCACTCAGACCGCATGTGCACACCAGCAGAGCTATAGAGTGCAGTACTTGGGAGGTGGTGACTGCAGCCTCTCCTCTGCTAGCAGTGGCTGCTTCACCGGTAGTCCAGGTAGGTGGCGGCTTGACTGCGGCAGTGGCTCTGGCTACAACTGTGGTGGCTACTCTGGGGTCAACTCCAGGAGTGGCAAGGACATCCAGGTCTGCCACCAGATCTAAGAGAAGCAGGTGCCTATCTGGCCATGCAAATAAGGCCTCATGGATGCCACCGAGGTGAATGAGCTAGAGATGTTCTCCTTGGGCACCAATGGGCTTAGTGCTCTCATGATATTGCCATGAGGTTTCCAAATTCCTCACATTTTAATGCACCTAGAAGAAGCCATTGAGCATGCTGCATCTTATTTTGCAGGTTTTCTTCCTTGGTTATACCTCCTTGGGACAACTACCTCCCAACTCCATCATGAGAGGAAGAAAGTTAATGTACACACACTGTCTCCTTTAATTCTTTACTCAATTGAAATCTGGTTTCTATACTTCACCTCACTGTGCCCTCTCCCTTAATGTTCAACAATGACCTCCTTCTAGTGAAATCCAATCAGTAAGTTTCAGGTATCTAGCCTTTTCTATTGTTTTTGATATTAGTAATCTAATTGCTTGAAATCCTCTTCTCCTTTGACTTCCAGGACACTACACTTTCTTAGGTTACCTTATGCTTCTGGTACTCCTATTAAGAAAAAGAGATGTATTTTATACTAATCTGGATCCAAAGTCATTGTTTTACCTTCTACCTCTCTTGCTTACACTATTACAATTGAGGGCCGTCTTTCCTGTGTCCATTCTTTAACTGTTGGTGTTCCCTGGAGTTTATCCTCAACCCCTTCCTCTTCTCACTCTAAAAGCTCTCTTTAGATAATCTTGTCTACTCTCATGATTTAAAGGACCATCTACATGCCATTGATTACCAAATTTATACCTACCACCCTGACTCCTTTGCTAAGTTTGGGACTCGCCTATGTGCATGCACCCTGTGGAGGCTCATAGGACTCCATGCTTAGAAGGGCTTGGCACTTCATTTAATGCTTTGCTGTCACTATCCTGAAATTGTTAATAAGTTTTGAATAAGTGACCCTGCATTTTAATTTTTCACTAAAACTCTCAAATTATGTAGCCAGTCCTGCCTAAACTTCTGGCATATATTTAACTGTCTACTCGACACCTACACCTTTCCCTATCCAAATCTGTACTCATATCATTCCTATCTCATCCTATCTAATATTCTACCCACTACCCTATCTTTAGTTGATCAAAACATCCAGTTACCTGAGAGCCATCCTTAACTTCCCCCTCTCACTCCCTTTCTACATCTAATCCCATTAAGTCTTGATACCTAACTTTCTAACCTTTTCCTTGAAATATCTTTACTTCTCTATTACTGTTGGCCTACTTCAAATCTTCATTATCTTTTGTCTGATATATTGCAATGGATCTCTTTTAAAGATTGTCCTCCTTCTAGTCTTATCCCTTTCAAATTCATATTTTATAATGATGCTAAGCAGGGCTGCCACATTGCATAACTCTGGGTAATATCACTCACTTGATGCAATGTAGTGGCCTACTAACAAGACTGATTTTTCTTAAATGCAAATATAGTTATGTTAATGCTCTACTGAAAACTATTCAATAACACCCCATCAACTACAGAATAAATGTTAAGCTCCTTAGCTTAGGCCAATGATTTTTCCACCTTTTCCACTGCATGGCACATAAACTAATTACTAAAATTCTGAAGAACACCAAAAATATATTTTTTCCCAATATGACAAAAACAAGTATAATTTTGATTAATTCATACCAGATGGGTATTGTTGTGTTGGCTGTTGTCATTTTTTAATTTGACAATTCAAGGGAAAAGAGGTCAGTGCCCCTGACTAAGTAGTCAGGTATTGCACATTTTAAAATTTCTTACAGCACACCAGTTGAAAATCACTGGTCCAGGCCCTAACAACCTCTCCTGTTCTTTGTATTGTGTTCTATCAACAGACCTATAATCATAATTCCCTGTTCACACCATGCTTTTTTTCTCTGCCTGGAATGTCCTCCTTAGTCTTCTACTCATTAATTCTTTTCACCTGGGTAATTTCCATAAAGATTTGGCTATTAGGCAGTACAGCCCTAATAACCTCAGTGAAATGCTTCATAGCAGAACTTGGTAGGGTAGGGGTGTAGGGTATAGCAGAGCTAATTTTTGATTGGATCACATTGGCCTGAAAGATGAGCAATGAGATCTTTGTTGCCAGAGCCTCATAATCAGAGCCTTTCTGTTTTTTCCAGGACTACCTAAACATCAAGATTCTGCTATAATTGAAGGAAAGTGAAAGGATCCCACAAAGCAATTGATATTGAACTCTGGCCAACAGTGCTGAGTGGGAACCCATATAGGATTTATTTATTTTTCTACTTTAATCTGATTGTTTTCTAATTTTTATTGCACTTTAAAAATGGGTATACAAAACAGTTCACTCCCAATAATTGGTAGGCCTAAAATGGAGTTAAACATCAATATTGTGTCAGCTGCTAAATATATTGTTAACTTGAAAGCTATATAATTCCTGCAACAAATCCTCAGCTTTGTACCTCAAAATTGCTCAAAAATTATACTTTTGAAATTATACTAACAAAGCTCTATATTCAGTTTATCCTATCACTAGCAGTAACATAAACAAAGCAAAACCATAGTAACAATAAAATTCTATTTTCTCTATTTCACAAATCAGAGAATTAATTTCATTTCATTACTTTTATTTTTTCTATTTTTTCATTTTAATCATTGTTCAAGTACAGTTTTCTCCCTTTTACTCCCATTCCAGCCCACCCTCCCAACCCCCCCACTTCCCTCCCATTACCACCCTCCCCCTAGTTTTTGTCCATGTGTCCTTTAAATTTCTTCCTGTAAACCCTACCCATTCTCCCCTGAAATTCCCTCTTCTCTCCCCTCTGGTCATTGTCAGTCTGTCCACTATTTCAGTATCTTTGGTTATATTTTGCTTGGTTTTTTGTTTTGCTGTTTAGGTTCTTGTTAAAGGTGAGATCATGTGGTATTTGTCTTTCACTGCCTGGCTTATTTCGCTTAGCATAATGCTTTCCAGCTCCATCCAAGCTGGAAAGAAGGAGCTCCTTCTTTCTTTCTGCTGCATAGAATTCCATTGTGTAAATGTACCATAGTTTTTTGATCCATTCATTTACTGATGGGCATCTTGGTTGCTTCCAGCACACAGCTACTGTAAATTGTGCTGCTATGAACATCGGGGTGCAAAGGTTTTTTTGTATTGGTGTTTTAGTGTTCTTAGGATATAGTCCCAGCAGTGGAATTGCAGGGTCAAAAGGCAGATCCATTTTTAGTTTTCTGAGAAAATTCCATACTGCTTTCCATAGTGGCTGTACCAGTCTGCAGGCCCACCAACAGTGCACTAGGGCCCCCTTTTCTCCACAAACTCTCCAACACTTGTTGTTTGTTGCTTTGTTTATGATGGCCATTCTGACTGGTGTGAATTGGTATCTCATTATGGTTTTAATTTGCATCTCTCTGATAGCTAGCGATATTGAACATCGTTTCATGTGTCTTTGGATATTCTGTATGTCCTCCTTAGAGAAGTGTCTGTTCAAATCCTTTGGCCAGGTTTTTTTTTTAAGATTGTATTTGTTTATTTCTAGAGAGGGAAGGCAGGGAGAAAGAGAGAAAGGAACATCAATTTGCGGTTGCTGGGGGCCATGGCCTGCAACCCAGCTTTGCCCAGTTTGTAATTGGGTTGCTTGTCTTCTTAGAGTGGAGTCCAGTAAGTTCTTTATATATTTTGGAGATTAAACACTTGTCTGAGGAATCCTTGGCAAATATGTTTTCCCATACAGTTGGTTCTCTTTTTATTTTGATACTGTTTTCCTTAGCTGTGCAAGAGCTGTTTATTTTGATGAGGTCCCATTTATTTATTCTTTCCTTTATGTCCCTTGCTCTAGGGGACATGTCAGTAAAAAAGTTTCTGCGTGAAATATCTGAGATTTTCCTACCTACGTCTCCTCTAGGACTTTAATGGTGTCACAGTTTATATTTAAGTCTTTTATCCACCTGGAATTTATTTTTGTATAAGGTGTAAGTTGGTGCTTGAGTTTCATTTTTTTTGCATGTAGCTGTCCAGTTCTCCCAACACCATTTATTGAAGAGGCTATTTTTATTCCATTTTATGTTGCTACTTCCTTTGTCAAATATTAATTGACTGTAGAGACTTGGGTTTATTTCCGGGCTCTCTGTTCTGTTCCATTGGTCCATGTGCCTGTTTTTATGCCAGTACCAGGCTGTTTTGACTACAGTGGCCTTGTAGTATAGTTTAGTGTCAGGTATTGTGATCCCTCCTACTTTACTCTTCTTTCTCAAAATTGCAGCAGCTATTTGGGATTGTTTATGATTCCATATAAATTTTTGAAGTGTTTATTCTATGTGAAATATGCCATTGGTACTTTAATAGGAATTGCATTGAATGTGTAAATTGCTTTGGGTAGTATGGACATTTTAATGATATTAATTCTTCCAATCCATGAACAGGGTATATGTTTCCATTTTTTGTGTCTTCCTTGATTTCTTTCCTGAGTGTTATGTAGTTTTCCTAATACAGGTCTTTTACCTCTTTGATTAGCTTTATTCCTAGGTATTTTATTTTTCTTTTTGCTATTTCAAATGGGATTTTTTCCTTGATTTCTGCTTCTGCTGTTTCATTGTTGGGGTACAGAAATGCCTTTGATTTCTGCATATTGGCTTTGTATCCCGCTGTTTTGCCAAATCCATTTATTAGGTCAAGCAGTTTTTTGGTAGAGTCTATAGGATTTTCTATGTACACTATCATGTCATCTGCAAACAGTGACAGTTTTGTTTCCTCCTTTCCGATTTGGATGCCTTTTATTTCATTTTCTTGTCTGATCGCTGTGGCTAAAACTTCCAATACTATATTGAATAGAAGTGGTGAAAGTGGACAGACTTGTCTTGTTCCTGATATTAGTGGAAAAAATTTTAATTTTTGCCCATTGAGAATGATGTTGGCTGTAGGTCTCTCATATATGGCCTTTATTATGTTGAGGAATGCTCCCTCTATTCCCACTTTGCTGAGGGTTTTTATCATAAATGGGCGCTGCACCTTATCAAATGCTTTTTCTGCATCTATTGATATAATCATGTGGTTTTTGTCTTTGCTTTTGTTTATGTGATGTATTACATTTACTGATTTGTGAATATTGTACCATCCTTCCATCCCTGGAATGAATCCCACTTTGTCATGGTGTATGATCTTTTTAATGTACTGTTGGATGCAGTTTGCCAGTATTTTGTTGAGGATTTTAGCATCAATGTTCATTAGCGATATTGGCCTGAATTTTTCTCTTTGTTGTGTCTTTATCTGTTTTTGGAATTAAGATGATGTTGGCCTCATAAAAAGAGTTTGGGAGTCTTCCATCTTTTTGGGTTTTTTGAAATAGTCTGTGAAGGATAGAGGTTAGCTCTTCCTTAAATGCTTTATAGAATTCTCCTGTGAAACCATCTGGTCCAGGGCTTTTGTGTGTTGGGAGGTTATTGATTACTGCTTCAATATATTTTGCAGTTATTGGTTTGTTCAGGCTTTCTGCTTCTTTTTCATTGAGTTTTGGAAAACTATATTTTTCTAGAAATTTGTCCATTTCACCTAGGTTTTCAAATTTCTTGGCATACAGCTCTTTGTAGTAATTTGTTACAATCCTTTGTATTTCTGTGGTATCTGTTGTAATCTCTCCTCTTTCATTTCTGATTGTATTTATTTGGGTTTCCTCTCTTTTTTTCTTGATGAGTCTACTTAAAGGCTTGTCGATTTTGTTTGTCTTTTCAAAGAACCAACTCTTGGATTCATTGAACCTTAGAATTTTGCTTTTAATCTCTATGTCATTTAATTCTGTTCTGATCTTGGTTATTTCCTTCCCTCTGCTTGCTCTGGGCTGCCTTTGTTGTTGTTCCTCAAGTTCTTGTAGAGGTAGGGTTAGGTTGTTTGTTTGAAATGTTTCTAACTTTTTTAGGTGGGCCTGTATCGCTATGAACTTCCTTCTCAGGACTGCCTTGGCAGTGTCCCATATGTTTTGGGTTGTTGTGAGTTCGTTTTCATTTGTTTCCAGAAACCTTTTGATTTCTTCCCTAATATCATTCTTGACCCATTCATTGTTTAATAGCATGCTATTTAATCTCCATGATTTTGAGTGTTTTGGGTTTTTTTCCTTGGGGTTGGTTTCTAGCTTCAGTCTCCTGTGATCCGAGAAAATGCTTGGTATGATTTGAATTTTCTTGAAATTGTTGAGGCTTGTTTTGTGTCCTATCATGTGGTCAGTCTTTGAATATGTTCCATGTACATTTGAAAAGAATGTGTATTTAGCTTCTTTGGGATGCAGGGCTCTGTATATATCACTAAAACCCATTTCATCTAAGGTATTGTTCAATGCCACAATATCTTTGTTGATATTTTGTTTGGAAGATTTGTCCACTTTTGATATGGGGTGTTAAAATCCCCCACAATAATTGTGTTGCTGTCAATATCTTTCTTGAAGTCCTCTAAGATTTTCTTTATGTATTTGGGGGCTCCTATGTTGGGTGCATATATATTCACAATATTTATGTCTTCTTGGTGGATTCTTCCCTTAAGTATTATGAAGTGACCTTCTGGGTCTCTCTTTATGGACCTTTTTTGGAAGTCTATTTTGTCTGATATGAGTATTGCTACCCCGGCTTTTTTTCTTTTCCTGTCCATTTGCTTGGATAATTTGTTTCCAGCCCTTCACTTTCAGCCTGTGTAGGTCTTTTATCCTGAGGTGGGTCTCTTGTAGGCAGCATATGTGTGTGTCATGTTTTCTTATCCAATCAGCTATTCTAAATCTTTTGATTGGAGCATTTAATCCATTTACGTTTAAGGTTATTATTGATAGGTACTTATTCATTGTCTTTTATGTATGTGTGTTCCTCTCTCTCTCTTTCTTTTCCTTTCTTTCCTTAAAGCAGTCCCTTTAGCATCTCTTGAAGAGCTGGTTTGGTGGAGTTGTAATCTTTTAGACTTGTTTCATCTGAGAAGCTTCTTATTTGGCCTTCTATCTTGATTGAGAGCCTTGCTGGGTAAAGTAGCCTTGGTTGCTGACCTCTGGTTGTCATTACTTGGAATATTTCTTGCCATTCTCTTCTGGCTTGAAGTGTTTCCATTGAGAAGTCAGCTGTTAGCTTTATTGGGGCTCCCTTGTAGGTTACTTCCTGTTTCTCCCTTGCTGCCTTTAAGATTCTCTCTTTGTCTTGATATTTTGCCACTTTAGTTATGATGTGTCTTGAGGTGGGCCTCTTTGGGTTCCTCTTGATTGGGACTCTCTGTGTATCCTCGATTTATGCGACTTTTTCTCTCATCAAATTAGGGAAGTTTTCCATCATTACTTTTTCAAATAGGTTTTTGATCTCTTGCTCTTCTCCTCCTTCTGGTATCCCTATTATACAGATATTATTACATTTTATATTGTCTTGCATTTCTCTTAATCCCTCTTCATTCTTTCTGAGCCTTTTCCTTTTCTTGCTCTTTCTGGGTGTTTTCTTCCACTTTGTCCTCTAGCTCACTGATCTGATCTTCTGCTTCAACGATCCTGCTTTTCATTCTTGTCTTCTACTGTGTTCTTCAGTTCAGAAATTGTATTCTTCATTTCCTCTTGGCCCTTATTGAGAGTTTCTATTTCCTTTTTCATGCTGATGTAGTTTTCAGTGAGTTCATTGTAGCTTCCCTGTAGTTTCTCGTAGCTCATTGTGAGCTCATTGAGCTTCCTGATGATCATTGCTTTGAACTCAATATCTGATAGTTGAATTGCCTCTATTTCATTTAGCATTTTTTCTGAGGCTTCCTCCTTTCCTTTCATTTGGGGATTGTTTCTTTGTCTTCCCATTGTTTGTGAGACTCTTCTTGTTAGCCTCAGCTTCTTAAATTGATCTCTCCTGGCTCCCTGGGTTTGTGGTGTGAACTTCTTTAGTAGAATAGCAGTGAGTTTCAGTGGTGCAGTTTCCTTGATCTCCCAAGCTCACTGGTTTTGGGCTGTCATTTAAGTTGTCTTTGTGTTTGCCTTTGGGTTTTGATTGTTGTTGGGTCTTTCTTTGGTGGTTCCTTCCCACCAGCTGGTTAAATGAGCGTCACTCTGTCCACCACCTCCTGTATTTTGTTGTGCTGGTGAGGGCAGGTTGTGTTGAAGCTGGTTCTTCCATGTGTATAAGGTTTAAAGAATTCTCTCTTGCTCTTGTTCAGTTGTTTGTATTGCATACTGTCTCTACTGTTTAGTTGTATTTCCAGATAGGTCCTGGATTGAGGTTTGTGTGGTTACTACTCTCTGCTTCACCTTCTTCTGTTGTTATCTGTTAGTGGTTCCTTTGTTGTTGGGTTTCCTCTTCCAGTGGGTATCCTGGTGTTCACCGCTTCCACCTATTCTTTTTTGTCATCAATTGGGGGAGGCAAAGTGGTTTAAGACAGCAACAGAGTATTCTATGATATTTACAGTAGCAGCAAGTAGAGAAGAAATAGGAGATCCTTAGACTATGTATAGTGTTAACCATGATCTTCCACCCCACTAGACACTTTTTAGAAAGGATGGAAAGAAGATAAGACTCTTGGTGGGGAAGGAAGGATTGTGAGTTGGATCTAGCAAGCAGGGAGGTTGTGGGAGGTCAGATTCTGAGGTAAAGTGGGAGTAAAGGATAGTAAATAGGTGTAGTGTGTGAGAGAATAGAGTTAATCACTACAGTAATAGAGTTCAGGAAACTTTGAAATGGGCTAAGATCTGGGAGGGGTGTTGTGAAGTAATTGCAATTGCATGGAACAGCAATTATTTACAATAATATTAGGGCAACAATCATGACAGAATCTATGAGATCTTGGTAACAAGAATAGGGAGTACAGAACCTGGAGTAGTGTGCTAATGGGACACAAGTGAGTTAAAGGACAGTAGATTAGCAATACACTATGGAAAGAGATATCAGGGGAAAGCTGTCAGGTCATACAATATATCCAGCCTAGCAAAGCAGACTATACAAAAAGAAGAGGGATACAAAAATACTATTTAAAAAAGATGTAAGAATACTGGAAAAATAATAGTAATACAAATATGCAGTAACTTGCAGGTTCTCTGTAATAGCAGAGTGAAATTTGTCTCACTGTCCCAGCTGTTTGAATGCCCATTCTTTGGGTTCAACTTTGGTCTTTTCACAGATCCAGGGTTTTGTCTCACTTGTAGGTATTTAAAAAAATAAATAAATAAAAAAGCAGACAAAGGAAGGAAGAAGAGATAAAATTGGATGAAAGAAAGGAGGAAGGAATGAAACAAGAAAGCAGGAAAGAGAGGGAAAAGAAATCAAAAGAGAATAAAAACAATAAAAATTAAAAAAATTAAGAATTGTTAAAAAAAATAAAATCAATTTAAAAACTCTCTTGGTTTCAAAGTGGCCAAACTGGTTTTTCTGCTCTTGCTGGCTGTGGCAGGCTGAGAGGTGATTGGTATGGCCTTTCTTCCTTGGTCAGGGGTCAGTGGCGCTCACTCACACTGGCTCCCGCACTGACTGGGAAGCTAACGTGTTTCCTCAGCCTTGCACCCTGGGTGTGGGAATCAGGTCTTTCCCCAGGGTTACTGCTGTGGACTGCGGTGCGGGGATGCTCTCCCTGCACACATGCCCTTGGCTGGGTGGCAGGGAGGCTGGAGCGATTGATTACTTTAGGAGAATTCCCCAAACAGTGTCTGTCTATTCACTCCTTCCTCTTGAGAAATTCTTCCTGTTCAAGCCTGCCGCTCCACCCAGTGGCCTAGCTTCTCCTGCAGCCAAACTCTCCAGCCAGACCAGTGACTGTGAGGATCAGGGCCCGCTGCATGACCCAGCCCCTCCGATGTCCACAGCCTCCAAAAGTGCTCACAGCCCTTGTGTGTTTGCTAGCACCTGGATTCCTCTCAGTGCTACTCAGACCCCGTTTGCCTGGGGAGGGAGCAGTTGTCCCGGCTCTCTCCCAAGGACTCTGTGGCAAACCCAGCAGCAGGCCCTGGGCTTGGGGCTGCAGCCCCTGGACCACACGCTGGTCCCTGGGACCCTACCTTGTTGCAGCACTCTTCTTAGGGTCTGGTTTTTCCATCCTGCCACAATCCTTGGTCCCCTATTTTCACGTTTGCTGAAGTATGTTGGTTGCTTGCTTCTCTACTCCATAGATGGGTCAGGATTTTCTCTCCTGAGCAGAGGGAAGCTGAATCTGTTCCTTCCTACTCTGATGCCATCTTAAATTCCTAATTTCATTTTAATTAAGAGTTTAAAATACAATTACAATAAAATAAAACTTTAAAAAATAAATAAAATATAGGTTACCTTCTGTTAGGTGAAGAATGCAAGAGGAATGATGCTGTGAACAGATGATCTCAGTCCCTTCCTCTCTCTTTAATGTATATTGATATCAAAAGACCTATAAAGATATATACCAAACTCTTAAAAATAATAAATAAAAAATAAAATAAGACATAGTTATCTTATTTTTTGGTTATACTTAACCTTTTACTTTGAGATAATATGGAATTATAAGAAATAATCCAGAGAGACCTTGTGGACCCATTATTCAGTTTTCCCCAATGGTAATAGTACAATGTCACAACCATGATATTGACATTGATGTAATCCACTGATCTCATTCAAATTTCCCCAGTATTACTTGTATTCATCTATGTATTTAGTTCTGTACAACTTACCTGCCTGTCTTGGATTATGCATTCACCACCACAGTCAAGATATAGAACAGTTGCTTTGCACTTTTATAACCACACCCACTTCCTTTGTGCAACCTTCCTCTGAACCAAAACCCTAAGTTCTGCCAACCACTAAATGTTTCCAATTTTTATGACTTTGTCATTTTAAAATTTTTAAATAAGTAAAATTACATAGTTTGTGGCTTTTGGGGATTGGCTATTTTCCATACATTGTATTACCTAGAGATTTTTTCGATTATATTTTTCAGTTTGCATTTGGTTCTATTCTATAACTTCTATTTCTTTGCTATAATTTTCTATTTTGTCATTTGTTTCTAGCATGTTCATAATTGCTCATTGAAGCATTTTCATAATGGCTTCTTTAAAGTCCTTGTTAGATAATTCTAACATATGATTCATCTCAATGTTTGCATCATTCAATTGTCTTTTTGCTTTCAAACTATTTTCCTGGCTCTCAGTGTGACAGGCACATTTTTTAATATATTCAGGATATTGTGACTTTTGTATTGAGAAACTCCAGTCCTAGGTAAATCCTTTATTTTTGCAGGCATTTTTCTTGTTTAACTTTAGCACACAGGCCCTGGCATATTTTTGTGTGCTGTTAACACAAAATATGTGGGTTCTAATAACAGTTTAATTTTCAGAGCCTTTGCTGTGTTTTGATATGCTTGGGGTATCTGTTGCCTCCATGGCTCTCACTGATCTGTGCTTATTCTACCTATGAAGGCAGAAAGTACTTCCCTCAGGCTAGGTTGTGTGGTGTCTCTAGCTAGGGAAAGGGAGTCTCCATAAAGAACACTTTCAGCACTTACATACTTGTGGCAGGATCCTTCCTCCCAGTACAACCTGGCCAGTCTGCTGGGAGATGATTCTGAGGCCCATAGAAAAAAAAGTAGCATCCAGGTTAGGTCACTGGTTCTGCAGGGATCCTGCTGGCAAGAGATTCCCTGGCCACCCAATGTCTTTCAGTGGGGAAGGGAAGCTCAAGAACCACAGAAACAAAGGGGTTTATTTCCAGGAGTTATAGTTGTATTTAGTGGGGGAGAGCAGGGAAAATGTGTATATACCATCTTATCTGGATAAGAAGACCTCTTTATTGTCTTTTATGCTAGTTAAGATGCTTTTGTATTGAACTAATCTCTTCCTTTTAAAAATTGTACACAGAATTTTAAAAATATTATTATTGCTTCACATTTAAGAAACTTATCATCTCTCATTTCTACAGCCAACTGGATTATTCACCGATAAATTAACTGAGATAGTCACTGGTGTTTTATTCAATGTTATCACTCAAAAAAAACACCTTTTTTCTTGATGTGTAACATGCAGAAAAGTGAACAAATCTTAACATAGCAGCAAATAATCACAAAATGAATACACTCATATAGTATTTCTTTTGATTTAAAAAAATAGAATCTGGAGACCTAGTTCACAAAAATGTGAATATACCTAGTACTACAGAACTGTACACTTAAAAATGGTTAGGATGCTAATTTTGTTATGTGCTTTTCACCAAATTAAAAAAAAAAGAATCTGGGGAGACAAAACTGCTAAATTCTGAAAAAATACCAATTATACCTCCAGATTCACAGGCTAGCAGAGGTTACTGAAGCAAATTACTAGCATATGGACCCTATGTCTTTGGCTCCTTTTCCTCCCACATATTTGGAGAAACCCACATATTTGGGTTTCTTAATTGTCCATCTATGAAACAATAAATATGCTATTTGTTATACCTTAAGTGCTGTGGAAAAAAGCAAAGGGCACCTGCTGTAGTTGAAGTCCAGGTAGTATAGTAACTCAGCCTTTTTCACTTGACTTTTCACTACACAGTCATCAGGATTGTTGTGCAAATTAAGTGAAATAAGTAGGTGAAAGGTCCGCTACATGACACGTGTTCTTTAAAAGCTTGTTGACTGTGGAGATTAAATGAGAGGGTTATAGAGACCAGCTTATATTATAAATATCTTGCTAACATTTCTGAAGAGGAAAATTAGGAGGAACAGTCAAGGAATGGGATTTACTTTGTGTGCCAAGCACCATAAAAAGTGATTTATTAATGATATTTCATCCAACCATCTACAACTAATGATAAGAAAGAGGAACAATTAATTTTCCCCCTTGACAGATGAAAAAAAAATGAAGCTCAGAAAGATTAGAGTAACTTGTCTACTGACATACAGTAAAAAAAAAAAAAAAAAAGGAGAACTAGGACACAGGTGTCAAACACAAGGCCCAAGGGCCGAATCCAACCTGGCACCTTGTCTTTACCTGGCAGCAACACCAAGCTCCTTGGACCTAGTTAAGGAGTAGTTACATTTATAGTCTTAAAATTACATTTGGCCCTTTGAAGGCAACCGCAAGGCTGATGTGGCCCCCAGTGAAAATGAGTTTGACACCCCTGAACTAGGGTTTCAATTATCTACCCTCTAGCCTAGAAAGAAAGCCAACTTCATCCAAAGAATAATCCAGTCCCTCTCCCCATCCCATTACATGACTAAGTCACCTCTTCTTGGAAATCTTTCCAAATCCACATTGTCCCTGTTTCCATAACTTGCTCACTCCTGTATACTCCCACTATGACCTGTGTTTATTTATATCTACATTGTATCTATATTTACATCTATATTGAATCTAACATGATTCCTGGTACACACTTATTACTGAGTAACTGCTTTTTGAATGATTAAATGACTGAGTGAACAGATGAATGACTCTAAATAGTTTTTTTTTCTTCAGCCATTCATCTATCCTATTTAGAATTCTGGAGCCACATTCTTGTGCCAACCACTCTACTGCTATTATTTACATAATATTTTTCTTTAACTCAAGTCCCTTTTCAATATTTTAAATGAATTTAGCCTTGTTCTAAGTAATACCTGGTCCTCCAGCCACTGCCTTGCCATGTGTCCTCTCCTCCATGGCTGCCTGTCTCCACCCATCCTATCAGTCTGGATGAATATTTCTTCTTTAACTCCTTGGTTGTCAGGCTTCCATACAGTTTGATTGCCTGGCAATTGTTTTTTGTTTTTAAATTTGTTGTTGTCCTTCTTTTGGTTGTGTGAGGAGGCAAAGTTTATCTACCTATGCCTCCATCTTGGCCAGAAGTGCTTTACACCTGTCTTTTCAAATTGGGTTCTGGCCATGGCCAGATTTCTCAGTTGGTTGTAGCATCATCCCATATACCAAAGGATCGTGGGTTTGATTCTTGGTCACAGCACATGCCTGGGTTGCAAGTTCAATCAATGGTCGTCAGGGTGTGTGGGGGAGGTAGCAGATCAATGTTTCCCTGTCATATCAACATCTCTCTCTCTCTCTCTCCCTCTCTCTCTGTCTCTCTCTCTCTCTCTCTCCTCCCTTTCTTCTCGAATCAACAAACATGTCCCTGGGTGACAGTTAAAGATTTTAAATTGGGTTCTGGCCCCAAGTCTTTTTTATTTTTATCTTTTTAAGAAACTTTATTGGGATGCAATTTAAATACCATAAAACCTACCTGTTTTAAGTGTAGAACATTTCTATCATCCAAGAATGAAATCTGACTCTAACACTTGGGTCAAGCCTTCCCAGTATGGCGCACAATGTAGAATACTGAACATGAGTCACTATAGCCCACTGCTGATTCTTGACTGGGTAACTGGGAGCAAATTTTCTGAACTTAATTTTCCTTATCTGTAAAATTGCCAGAAATCCTGACTTAATTGGGGCACTGGAGCTTGGGCACCAATATTGTTTTTCAGTTCTTCAATGTGTAGCTAAGGTTAAAAGTTAGTAAGTTCAATCCTGGCTGGTGTGGCTCAGTGGATTGAGTGTGACCTGCAAATCAAAGGGTCGCCAATTCGACTCCCAGTCAGGACACATGCCTCAGTTGCAGGCCAGGTCCAGTAGGGGGTGCAAGATAGGAAACTACACATTGATGTTTCTCTCCCTCTTTTTCTCCCTCCCTTCCCCTCTGTCTAAAAATCAATAAATAAAATCTTTAAAAAACATTAAAAATTTAAAAAACAGAATTATTGAGTTCATTAGAGATTTAAATGAAGGCATGTATAAAATACCTGGTATACAACAAATACACAAGAAATATAAGCTATTATTAATATGATGATCATTACTATTAACTTATTCATTCGTTGCATTTTCTAGTTTCCATTCTGGTAACCTATCCACAATTTGACTTACTCTCTGGCCCCAAAGACCAAACATGATTTCTAAATCATGTTTGCTGGCTTTGGACATCATCCTTTACCCTTCTAGCAGAACTTCTGTCATAAGCCCCTGCCACTGAGAACACACGTATTCCACACATTTTGATTGAAGCCACCTGTGACCACATTTGCGGGTGATTGTGAATAAGCCCTCATATCCTGCTTCTCTGTGGAGCTTGAGATGCAGCAGGTGGTCATAACAATCCCACATTGCCTCTTTCTCCCTTTCTCTTATCCAGGGACATCAGGCTACAAGAGAACAAGCTGTTCTTCTGTCTTACTAATGGGGTGGGGGAAGGGAAACAGTCCAGCTGTATGCTTATGAGTCACACATGAGCTGCATACAAACTTCAGGTGAATTTTCTGTTATGGAGGGTGTTTTACTTTTTTTTTCATGTATCAGCCACTAAATCTGGTTTTGAGCCTAAGGAAGACAGGTAACATGGCTACTTTCTAGCGATTACCGGAAAAGCAATCATTAATGTTTATTGAATTCCATGTGCTGTGTTAAAGCGCCTGTTTATGGATGATCTTATTTAATCTCTAGGGAAACTCTTGGAGACAGGGTCTATTTTTGTCATCTTCATTTTTCAGATAAGGAAACTGAGAGGGCCAAACAGGTGAAGTAACTTGTCTCAAGGTAACAGGTATAGGATCCCAATACATCTGGCTCTGGAGACAATGTGCTTTCTAGACTTAATCCTAGAGATGCAAAACACCCAAGAGTTCATCCAGTCCAATCCTCTTATGTTATCAGTGGGGGAAACTGAAGCCCAGTTAAGGAAAGGAACATTTCCCTGAACCATGGACATCTGTTTAGAAGATTCACTTAACAAATATTTATTGAGCACCTACTAATGCCAGGCCCTGTGCTAGTTGTTGCAGATAAACGAGTGTTTTTTTTTAAAAGCAAAAAAAAAAATCCTAACCCTAATGAAGCTTATACTGTAGGGAATAGACAGTTTATAAACAGGTTAATCAAATAAATATTGTATATTATAAGTTGACAAATACAAAACAAGGAAGGGGCAAAAGGAGTATAGGAATGGCTGCAATTTTAAATAAATCAATATTAGGAAAGATCTCACTGAAGGGGTCATTGTTGTAATTAAGATTGAAGGGGGTGAGGGGGTGAATTATTTGAGTATTTGGGGAAGATTTTTCCAGGCAGAGAAAACAGCACAAAGCCTCTGTGGCAGGGGCATGCCTGGTCTGTCCAAGGATCAACAAGAGAACCAGTGTGCCTGCAACAGAGTGAACACGAGGCAAAGTAGTAGGACCTGATGTTGTAGAGCTAAAAAGGGGAAAAATCATTCAGGGATTTCTAAGTCACTATAATATCTTTGCCTTTCATCTGAGTGAGATAATAAGTTATTGAAGGGTTACAAGCAGAGGAATGGTGTGATCTAACTTGAGAACTAACTATAGCTCCCTCTGGCAGCTATAAGGAAAACAGAATGTAGAGGGGCAAAGGTAAAAACTAAGTGATAGCAGTAAAAAGAATGAAAAAGTGATCCATTTTAGAGTAAATATTGAAGGTAGATCCAGTTGTATGGTGAGAACAGTTGTGAGGTATGAAAGAAAGAGAAGATTCAAGAATGCCTGTTTCCGACTGTTTCATCACACTCCCCATTAGGCCCAAGAATTGCTTTGACCAAGCAATTGGCATTAATTATCATCCTCTCTTCTACCCAAGTTTTAGTCCAGCTCCAAGGATACTACTGGAAGTCTACTGAACTCTGTGGAATTGTAGGAAAATGGTGAGGCCAGCAGAATCACTGTAGTGAGCCACTGCAGTGAAGGTGAGGCAACTTGGCCTGATGTGTCCTCTCCCAACCCAGATTACCTGCCCTAGAACCACTGCAAGAAAACAGAATATTGTGAAATTCAATGCCATATGTGCTCATTTGCCTGCTGTGTGAGATAGCCATTATGGCCTGAGCAGGAAATAGTGTGGTTCCCCTGGTCCCTCCCTCAGATAGTCAGCAGAGGCTACTTGGCAGACTGCAGACAGAATCTCAGGGGGTGGAATCCACTCTATTTCAATATAAGTCACCTGTAAGAAGTGTCTTAGATCCCATAGCAGACATTTGGGACCTAGAAGATATTTTTTTTGTTTTTCTATTTTGGGTGACAGCTGTACATTAACATATTTCCAGGTGAAAAGTAAAAAGTTTTGCTCTTCCTCTCCCCTTGATTTAGAGTCCTGATTACCAGGATTTACAGTTTCAAGATTCTTGACAATAGCAGCTAATCCTAGTCATGCTTTCAATTATGTACCTCTAACAACTACATTTACAGGAAGATATAAAATAAAATGATACTTTATTAGAGTAGAAAGAGATTTACTATGATACGAGGAGAGGTCAGAGTCTGTACAGGGTACCTGGACCTTGAGTTTCCACAGTTATTCACTGCTATCTTGGCAGAACTGGACTAGTATAGGTTAAAGGGATTGAGCAATGCAGATATCTCCAGAGTCTAGCTGTGACACATGAACCAATATCAAGATGAGAATTTGAGATCTAGCCTCCTTCCTTTCTAGCTGTCCTCACCCCAAAGGTAGTACACCAAAGGGATCACTAACCCTTTGGAATGGTAGGCACACATGTGGAGTGATTCCCTAACCCAAGCCAGTCTTTGTTCATACTTGCCAACTGGAAGGTACCAGCAACCCAAGGCTATAGACTGTCCAACAGTCTAAGCCATTAGTTACCGGGAGAGGAAATTATAAAAAAAAAAAAAAAACAATTAATGTATTTTCACTTAGATAGGCCTCTGATGACTCACTAAGAACATTAAACTAATTATTCTTAAGGCTATCCTGAAAACTCTACAAGTCAACGTAATAATAGTCATGGCCTCTACTTACAGTGACCTATGATGTGGTGGACATGTTATACACTTTTACTCATTTAATCCTCATAGCAACCTTTCAGAATTGGCATTGACATACTCATTGGAAGGGTGAGGAAATGGAAGCCATCACCAACTTTGTCCTATGTTACATACTAATCAATGTCAGATTCAGGATTCAAAGTTGAGTTTGTCCTACTTACTCTAAATTGATAGAAGTGTCTATAGAATTCAAGACCCTTTGAATTTGGCTCCCTCCTTACCTATCAAATTCTCCTGTCTCATGGATTCCCAGACTCTGTACTCCAGTTGGCCCTCTATCCACACAAACCCTCATGAAAACACCTTGCAATCTGAGGAGGTAAGTGGGGTATTAGTTCAAACTGTAGGCTCTGGAGCCAGACTGTCTCAATTCATAATGCCATTTCTACCACTTCTTTGTGGTGTGGCCTCAGTTTTCCCATCTGTAAAATTGGGAGAATAATAGTTTCTCATAGGGTTTTTGAGGATTAAATGAGATAGTCAACGTAAAGCTTTTAATATTGTATTTGGCATAGAGTAAGAATTCTTTAAGTTTTAAGAATTATTATTCCTGCCCTGACCAATGTGGCTCAGTTGGTCAGGCACCATCCTGAAAAGCAAAAGGTCACTGGTTCAATCCCTAGTCAGGGCACATGCCTGGATTGCAGGTTCAGTCTCAGGTCAGGGTGCATGCAACCAATCAATGTTTCTCTCCCTCTCTTTCTCCCTCCCTTCTCTTCTCTCTAAAAATAAATAAATAGTCTTTAAAAAAGAATTGTTATTCCTGGCTCTAGGTCTTTCCTATTTCTGTTACACTTTACTTGGAGTAGAACCCCACCTTCTACTTTCCATCCAGATACTTCTTAACTAACCTTCAAAGTCCAACTCAAACCCCATTATACTTTGAGATTTGTCTGACCACCACAATTTTCCAGTACTTACTGTATGGATGTATTATTCATTATGTGTTCACAGCCTAGCCTATGCTTGGGACCTAGAAGGTGCTCAATAAATCCTTGTGGAGATATGCAAATGTGTGAATGAAGGAGTCACATTGCTGGCTGGCTTTTTATATGTGAAGACTCTTACCATCTGCCCTCCCCACTCTTGCTCAGTTAGGCAATGCAGACATTCCTGTTCTTTTATAGCTTAGCTTAACAAGACTTAGATTTCAGGATGGAATTTTTTTGACCAGGCAACTTGCTCATTTCTCACTCTCTGACTTGTCTCCAGGAGACAAATTAACTAACTTGCTAACACTTTGCCTTCCTGACTAGATGCTTCAGCTGCATAGTAGGAAAAGTATGACTTTCCTCTTTTTTACTAGTGTGAAAACCACAGGGAGACTCTAATTTGCGGTTTTGAGCCTTCTATTCCTAGTTGAATTCTTGGATCCTCTTCTCATCTCATTCTGTGCTCTACTTGGGTGATCACATTCATTTGTATAATTTTAATCACAACATGTATGTTAATGGCTCCCTTGCAGTGGTATGCTGGTAAGTACAGGGTGTGGCAAAAGTAGGTTTACGGTTATGAATATACAAAACAGTGTTTATTCTTCTATTATTATTTACTAATTGTATCATTTTCCATACAAACAACTGTAAACCTCCTTTTGCCCCACCCTGTATTTAACCACTGCCTCTCTGAAGAAAAAAATTCCTGATTTGTATATAGGGCTTGCTAGTTTCCCTTGTGTAACTACTTTCACCATGTCAGACTTCAAGTTACAACATGATATCATTGAACACAGAGATGGGAAGAGATGCAAAATAGCATACCATTATATAAGATTTCAACCATACAAATACAATGCATGTAAATAACCTCAAGAGCACAGATAATAAAATAAATATGAAGCAATGAGTTTTGTGTATTTATATTTGTTTTCAGTATAATTCATTTATATAAGTTTATATAATTTAATTTTTAATAACTGCTATGTTTAACAACTGGCTCACTTAAATCTCTGAAAATTTAGCAGTCTCTCATGAGCCAATACAAGCAAGACCTAGTACACCACTGGTCCCATGTGATTGTCTACCAAACATAAGACTTCAACCCAGATTGTTCTCCTAAATTCCAGACCTATGTACACAAACAATGACAACTCAGCTCCACTTGAATGTTCAATAGGTACCTCTAACACATTTCAACCACTATATTTTCAATGGATTTCCACTGTCTGAAATCTGCTAAACACTTTGTATTTGCTCTCCCAGTAAATGGACACTAGTCATCTAGTCACACATGCCAGAAACCTGGAAATCATCCATGGCTTCTCTCTCCTTTTAAGCTGCTCAATACACCTGAGCCTTTTCAATTCTAACTTAACCCCATTTCCCCCACTATGGCCTTACTTTAGGCTTTTTTATGACATGCCTAAAACATGACAATAATCTTCTAATTGCTCTTCCTATATTTTCACCCAAACTCTCTACTGATATATCCTACAGAAAATAACTAAAATGAAATTCAAACCTCACCATGTCATTATCAAGCTCAAAACTTCTCAGTGTACATTTCCGGCCAAAATAGAGGTGTGCGTAGATACACTTTGCCTCCTCCCACAACCAAAATAAGGACAACAACAAATTTAAAAACAAAAAAAAACAACTAGAACTGACAGAAAATTGAACTGTGTGGAAGTCTGACAACCAAGCAGTTAAAGAAGAAACATTTATCCAGACTGGTAGGAGGGGCAGAGATGGGCAGCTTGGATGGAGAGGACTCAGCAAGGTGGTGGGTGGATGACCAGGGCCAGCAAGGCAGTGGCTGGCAACTGGGCAGTCCCAAATTTGCGTGTGGATAAAATGGGAAGAACAACTGGGGAGCAAGGCAGAGGGAACAACTCAGAGTTCCAGCATGAGGAAATAAAGCCTCAAAACCTCTGAAAAAACCTGTGGGGGTTGAGGCAGTGGGAGAAACTCCCAGCCTCACAGAGGGTTCGTTGGAGAGACCCACAAGGTCCCAGAATATACACAAGCCTACCCACCTGGGAATCAGCACCAGAAGGGTCCAATTTGCTTGTGGTTAGCAGAGTCAGTGACTAAAAGCTAGCCAAGAGCTGAACAAGCAACATTGTTCCCTCTCAGACCCCTCCCCACACATACAGTGCCAAAACGCAACAATGTGGGTTCTTTCCCAACCTGGTGAATACCTGAGTCCCCACCCATTACTACGTAACAGGTGTGCAAAGACAAAACAAACAAACAAACAAACAACAAAAAAAAACAATGGCCCAAATGAAAGAACAGATCAAAGCTCCAGAAAAAAATACAACTAAGCCACAAAAAGATAGCCAATGTATCAGATGCAGAATTCAAAATACTGGTAATCGGGATGCTCACAGATTTGGCTGAGTATGGTCACAAAATGGAGGAGAAAGTGAAGGCTATGAAAAATGAAATAAAGGAAAATGTACAGGGAATCAACAGTGACAGGAAGGAAATGAGGACTCAAATCAATGGTTTGGACCAGAAGGAAGAAATAAACATTCAACCAGAACAGAATGAAGAAACAAGAATTCAGAAAAATGAGGAGAGGATTAGGAACCCCTGGAGCAACGTTAAACATTCTAACATCTGAGCAATAGGAGTGATAGAAGGAGAAGAGGAAAAGCAACAAATTAAAAATTTATCTGAAAAAAATAATGAAGGAGAACTTCCCCAATCTGGGAAAGGAAATAGACTTCCAGGAAGTTCAGGAAGCTCAGAGAGTCCCAAGGAAGTTGGACCCAAGGAAGTACACACCAAGGCATATCATAATTACATTACTCAAGATTAAAGAGAAGGAGAGAATCTTAAACGCAGCAAGAGAAAAAGACACAGTTACCTACAAAGGGATTCCCATAAAACTATCAGCTGATTTCTCAAAAGAAACCTTGCAGCCAAGAAGGGGCTGGAAAGAAGGATTCCAAGTCATGAAAGGCAAGGACCTACATCCAAGATTGTTCTGTCCAGCCAAGCGATCATTTAGAATGGAAGGGCAGATAAAGTGCTTCCCAGATAAGGTCAAGTTAAAGAGTTCATCATCACAAAGCCCTTATTATTTGAGAAGTTAAAGGGACTTATCTAAGAAAAAGAAGATCAAAACTATGAACAGTAAAATCACAACAAATTCACAACTATCAACAACTGAACCTAACCCCCCCCCCGCAAAAAAAAAAGAAAAACTAAGCAAACAACTAGAACAGGAACAGAATCACAGAAATGGAGATCACACGGAGGGTTATCAGTGGGGAAGGGGAGCTGGAAAGTGGCGGGGAAAGGTACAAGGAATAAGAAGCATAAATGGTAGGTACAAAATAGACAGGGGATAATTCAAAATAATATAGGAAATGTAGAAGCTAAAGAATTTATATGTACAACCCAAGGACATGAACTAAGGTAGGGGAATTGGGTGGAAGGGGGTGTGTAGGGTGGAAGGGAATAATGGGGGAAAAATTGGAACAACTGCAATAGCATAATCAATAAAATGTATTTTTTAAAAAACTCAGTGCAGAATGACTTCCAGTGTGACAGTGTGAGGAGCTCCACTGACACCCTCCCCAGTAAATCTGGTGAAAAATATTTTTAAAACAACCATTTAAATCTCTGGAAGTGGTTCTAAAGGCAAACAGTAAGTGAAGAGCCATCTATTCAAGAAAATCTGCAAAAACTCAGTTGAAAAGGTGAGAGTTCGTGATATTTGCATCAAGACAGTTCCTTTCCCCATCCCAGCTCAGCAAGAAGGGAAATTCCACTCCAGAGTACTGTAGTCAAGAATACCGGGCTCCAGCTCTCCCAGCTTGTAGTCAGACAGCTTTCTTACCATAAGAAGCAGGACTTGAGTATTTCTTAACCTTTCCCAAGCTACCTGTTACTAAGGCTAGGTCCTGGTTCTTTGTGGTCAAGAGATGGTATCTCTCATCTTTTACCAGCCCCCTCTCATGGAATGAACACTCTGCCTTGAGTGAGGCATGCTGAGAATACTAGGGACTTGATCACAATTTTCTGCCTCATGATGTAGTAGTTCCATGGCAGGAAAGGAAAGCTGAGAGGATCTCATACTACTAACTGCCCCCCACCAAGAAGGAATCAGCTCCTAGAATGTGTTACTCAGAGAGAAGCTTTCCATTTTCTCATCCCTAGCTCCAGAACATTGGCTCAGAGATTTGGCCTAGGAATGGGGCAGGAAGCCATAACACAGACCCTAATCTTTTATTAAAGGAACTGACCCTATTTGTAACAGCTTGAGGAGTAACAGGCCTAAAGGAATTCTCAAGAACACTGGTGACTGTGGTGAAAAGAAACTGGGAGAAGGGTCATGGATTTAATAAAAGTAAATTCTAGACTGTGGGCAAGATAGTTTGCAGAAAAAAAAACTGGGTAATAAGAGAGCTGGAAGGAGCCCTCCTGGGGTCACAAAAAATATCAAATACTGAACTCAAAGACTACTGTCTCTGAGAAAATGGAAATTCTGCAGTGTAAAAGTATAATAGCTGGACTTCTGGTTTCCAGTTCCTTATAAGGAGCTGGGAAGTTGCCACTATATCCTAACAAGTAAAAACCTAAACAGACTAAAAAATCAACAAATCTTGGATTCATAAGAGAATTGAACTCAAAAGGCAAGCTTCTGACCCCAAAATTAGAGAGACAGGCAAATAAAGATTATCATAACTTACCAGAAAAGAGACTCAGGAGCAGAAACCACCAGGGGAACCACTGCTAGGGTAGAAAAATCTGAACAGTAATTCATGACTTGCTGGAGACTGAGTGTGAAAAGCTCTTAAGAATTATAAACTCCAGGGGGCCCACTTATGTTGGTGTCCCACAATATGGTGATATTTGCATCCAGGAGCTCAACCAGTTTCTGGCAGTACCAGAAAAATCCCCTCAGGCTTCCAGCAAATTGAGAGGACCAGGAACCATTTTTGAAATGCAGCGAAGCACTCTGTTTTTCTCAAGAAGGACTGCCCTCAGATGAACTTAGTTAACCAGAGCCTAACCTGCTGGAGTATTATCAGAGCTTAACTGACCTGGAGAAGGGAAATATTCAAATATAGCTGCATCTAACTATCCTGTCCCAACTAAGTAGACAGAAAGAGTGGGAAACACTTGTGAAGTTTAAAGTCCAGAGGCATAGGCTCCCTGAAAGACTGAAACCTAAGCATAGAACTTTAGAATACTTCCCCTTCCCCCACACTTCACCACATTACTGAAGACCTATTTACTGCAGTTTATTTTACCTGATATATCATGTTTAGCTATCAAGAAAAAGATTCCAAGACATATCAAAAGCATAAAACACAGTTTGAAAAAACAGAACAAGCAACAGAACCAGACATGTCAGGGATGTTGGAATTATCAAGACTAAGGATTTAAAACAACTATGATTAATATACACAGGGCTTTAATGGATAAAATAGACAACATGCAAGAGCATATGGGTAATGTAAGCAGAGGAATGGAAATCCTAAGAAAAAACAAAAAAAAATTGCTAGAGATAAGAAAACACTAACAGAAATGAAGAATGCCTTTGATGGGCTTATTAGTGGACCGGACACAGCTGAGAAAAGAATCACTGAGCTAGATTACATATCAATAAGAATCCTTGAAAATCAAAAACAAAATAAAAAAGACTGAACAGAATATCCGAGGACTGTGGGACAACTACAAAATGTGTAATATGTGCATAATGGAAATACCAGAAGAAAGAGAGGAAGAAACAGAATATGTACAATAATAATGACTGAGATTGCCCTCAAATTAATGTCAGATGCCAAACCAAAGATCCAGAATTCTCAGAGTACCAGGCAGAATAAATTTCAAAAATAAATCCCATACCTACCCAGATATATAATTTTCAAATCACAGAAAATCAGATAAATTTAAAAATCCTGAAAGAAGCCAAAGGAGAGGAAAAAATACCTTACTTATAGAAGAACAAAGATAAGAGTTACATCCAAGTTCTCTTTAGAAACTACGCAGGAGTTTCTAAATTAAGACAAGAGTGGCATGAAATATTCAAAGCTTGGAGAGAGAAAAACCACCAACCTGAACTTCTGTACCCTAAAAATACTATGCTTCAAAAATGAAGGAGAAATACTTTCTCAAACAACAAAAAAATGAGGGAATTGGTTGCCAGTAGACCTGCCTTGCAAGAAATGTTAAAAGAAGTTCTATGGAGAGAAAGTACATATTATACGTCAGAAACTTAGATATACATAAAGGAACAAAAACCATCAAAGAACAAATAAGTGAAATTAAAATAAAAATGTTTAGTTTTATGTTTCTTAAATGAGCTAACAAGTAACAGTTTATTCAAACTAAAAATAGTTACAATGTATTCAATTATGTATATTATATATACATACTTGTGTATGCTTATATGTAAGTGAAATAAATGACGAAATGACATGAGGGGCAAGAAGGAATTAAAATTATTTTGTTATTGTAAAATATACTACATGTAAAGTGGTACAGTGTTACTTAAAAGTAGACTTGGATTAGTTATAGATGTATTATATTGAAAACTCTAGGGAAACTACTAAAAAGATTTAAAAAAGAAGTATAACTGATGTGCTAAGAAAACAGAAAATGGAATCATATAAAATGCTCAGTTAAGACAAAAGGCAGAAAAGAGTGGAAGACAAAAATAGAAACAACACAGAGGTAAAACAAAAACAGTAATAAATATTAGAGATATTAATGCAACTATATCAATAATCATTTTGAATATCAATTCTCTAAATGTGAAAGACAAAGATTGGCATAGTGATTCAAAAAAACACTTTAACTATATGCTGTCTACAAAAAACCCACTTTAAATATACAGACATATAGAGATTAAAAGTAAATGAATAAAGGAAAATATACCATTCTGATACCAATCAAAAGAAAGCAGGCGCTGACAGGTGTGGCTCAGTGGGTTGGGTGTCATTGTGCAAACCAAAAGGTCACTGGTTTCATTTCCAGCTAGGGCAAATGCCTAGGTTGCCGGCCAGGTACCTGGTTGAGGGTGTGCAAGAGGCAACGGATGGATATTTCTTTTCCTCTTTCTCTATCCCTTCTACTCTCTAAAAGTAAATAAATAAAAATTTTTAAAATAGAAAAAAGAAAGCAGAGGTAGCCATATTAATCACACAGGAGAATGAAAAGTAAGTGTAGTTATCACAGAGGGGGGAGAAGGGCATTACATAATGTCAAAGAGGCCAATTTTCAGAGAAAATTTTCTGAGAAAATTCTTAATGTGTATGTGCCTAACAACACAGCATCAAACTACATGAGGCAAAGACTAATAAACTTGCAAAAAGAAATAGATAAATCCACTATCAAAGCTGGAGGCTTCAACACTCCTCTCTCAGAAATGGACAAATTCAGCAGGCAGAGAATTAGTGAGGACACACTGGAAATCTATAACACCATCAGCCAACTAGATATAATTGACATCTATAGACTGCTTCACCTAACAACAGTATATACATTTTTTCTCAAGCTTACATAGAATATTCACTGAGATAGACCACATTCTTGATCATAAAACACACTTTAACAAATTTAGGAGAATAGACTTTATACAATGTGCATTCTTTTTTAATATATTTTATTGATTATGCTACTACAGTTGTCCCATTTCCCCCCTTCATTCCCCTCTCCCTGCACACCCCCTCACACCCCCATTTCCCCGTTTAGTTCATGTCCATGTGTTATAAGTTCTTTAGCTTCTACATTTCCCATACTATTCTTGCCCTCCCCATCTATTTCCTCCCTACCCTCTATGCTACTTATTCTCTGTACCTTTTCCCCCTCTCTCCTCCTCCCACTCCCCTGTTGATAACCCTCCATGTGATCTCCCTTTCTGTGGTTCTGTTCCTGTTCTAGTTGTTTGCTTAGTTTGCTTTTGTTTTAGGTGTGGTTGTTAATAACTGTGAGTTTGCTGTCATTTCCTGTACATGTTTTTTATCTTCTTTTTCTTAGATAAGTCCCTTTAACATTTCATAAAATAAGGGCTTGGTGATGATGAACTCCTTTAACTTGACCTTATCTGAGAAGCACTTTATCTGCCCTTCCATTCTAAATGATCGCTTGGCTGGACAGAACAATCTTGGATGTAGGTCCTTGCCTTTCATGACTTGGAATCCTTCTTTCCAGCCCCTTCTTGGCTGCAAGGTTTCTTTTGAGAAATCAGCTGATAGTTTTATGGGAATCCCTTTGTAGGTAAACTGTGTCTTTTTCTCTTGCTGCGTTTAAGATTCTCTCCTTCTCTTTAATCTTGAGTAATGTAATTATGATATGCCTTGGTGTGTACTTCCTTGGGTCCAACTTCTTTGGGACTCTCTGAGCTTCCTGGACTTCCTGGAACTCTGTTTCCTTTGCCAGATTGGGGAAGTTCTCCTTTATTATTTGTTCAAATAACTTTTCCACTTGTTGCTCTTCCTCTTCTCCTTCTGGTACCCCTATAATTCAGATGTTGGAATGTTGAAAGATGTCCTGGAGATTCCTAATCCTCTCCTCATTTTTTTGAATTGTTGTTTCTTCATTCTTTTCTCATTGGATATTTTTTCTTCCTTCTGGTTCACTCCACTGATTTGAGACCCAGTTTTCTTCCCATCACTATTGGTTCCATGTGCATTTTTCTTCATTTTACTTAGTGTAGCCTTCATTTTTTCAACTAATTTGAGACCAAAATCAACCAATTCTGTGAGCATCCTGATCACCAGTGCTTTAAACTGTGCATCTGATAGGTTGGCTATCTCTCAGTCACTTAAAAGTATTGGCTCTGGAGCTTTGATTTGTTCTTTCATTTGAGCCATTTTTTTGTGGGGTGTCTGTTTGTGCCTGTTATGTATGAGAGGCAGAGCCTTAGGTGTTCACCCGGGTGGAGCAACCCAGTCGTTGGGTCATGACGTTGTATGTGGGGGTGGGGTTAGAGAGGAAACAACGGTGCTTGGTCCGCTCTCTGTCGGATTTCAGTCCCCTCTGCTGCTTCACACAAGCAATTGGGCCCTCTCGGCGCTGGTACCCGGGGTGGGTGGGCTTGGGTACATTCTAGGACCCTGTGGGTCTCTCCAGTGAACTCTCCTGTAAGGCTGGGTGTCTCTCCTGGCACCTGAACCTCCACAAGTGTTTTTGATCAGTTCTTTTAGGCTTTATTTCCTGGCACTGAGACCCTGGGCTGCGCAGTCTGTCTCGCTGCCCTGCTGCTGTTTGCACCTGGTTTATCCTCATGCGAATGTGTGACTGCAGACAGCCAGTTGCTTGAGCGCCTAACTGGGTCTGCTCATTGCTTCCCCGCACCCACACCTGGGGTATGCCACCAGGTATGCTAGCTGCCACCTGTGCCCTGCACGCCCCGGTCTGCCAGCCACCGCTCTTTCCTGCCACAACCCCTCTCCACAAGCCACGGACTCTTCCCCTCTTACCGGTCTGTATGAATGGTTGTCGGGACTCCCATACAGTTCAATTTTCTGTCTGTTCTGGTTGGTTTTTTGTTTCTAAATTTTTGTTATCCTTAATTTTGGTTGTGCAAGAAGGCACAGTGTGCCCACCTATGCCTCCATCTTGGCCGGAAGTCGCCTTCTTAAACCACAATTGAATTAGAGTAGAAATCAGTAAGAGAAAGATTTAAAAATCTCCAAACACCTGAAGATTAATCAACAAACTTTTCAACAACACATGAGCCAAAGAAGAAATCTCAAAAGAAATGTATTTATATTTTAAACTAAATAAAAATGAGAACCTAACTTGTTAAAATGTTTGGGAAACAGCAAAAAATAGTACTTAGAGGAAAATTTATGGCACTAAATACATATCTTATAATTGAAGAATGATCTAAAATCAATCATCTAAGTTTCAACTGTAGGAAACAAGAACAATAAAGTTAAATTAAATACAAAGTAAGCAAAAAAAAGAAAGAAAGAAATCAATAAAATTGAAGAGAAGAAATCAATAGAAAAAAATTAACAAGCCCAAAAGCTGTTAACTTGAAAAGATCAATAAAATCAATAAGCCAGCCCTGGCTGGTGTAGCTCAGCAGACTGAGTGTATGCAAACCAAAGGGTCACTGGTCTGATTCCCAGTCAGGGCACATGCCTGGGTTGCGGGCCCGCGAGAGGCAACCACACATTGATGTTTCTCTCCCTCTCTTTCTCCCTCCCTTCCCCTCTCTCTAAAAATAAATAAATAAAATCTTTAAAAAATCAATAAACCAGATAAGCCAAGCTAAGGAACAAAGGAAGAAGAAACAAATGATTGATATCAGAAATAAAAGACAGGACATAACTATAGATCCCATGAATGTTAAAGGGCTAATAAAGGAATACTTTATTAACAACTCTATGGCCACAAATTCAGTAATGGTGAAAAGGGCCACTTCTTGAAAGAAAGGACTCACACAAAAAGAAATAGATGATCTGAATAGGCTTATATGTATCAAAGTAATTGAGTCAATAATTAATAACCTTCCAAAACACAAAGCACCAAGTCCAGATGATGAATTCTAGCAAACATTTAAGAAAGAAATTATACCAATTCTCTATCTCTTTCAGAAGCTAGAAGCAGAGGGAATACTTCTTTGTTATATGAGGCCAAAATTACTCTAATACCAAATGATGCAAACATTACAAGAAAACAACAGACAAATATGTCCCATGAACAAAGATGCAAAAGTCCTCTACAAAACATTAGCAAAGTGAATTCAAAGAGTATAAAAGAATAATACATCATTACTAAGTGGGATATATACCAGGTATGCAAAGCTAGTTCAACATTAAAAAGTCAATTAATGTAATCCACCATATCAACAGACCAATAAAGAAAAATTGCATGATCATATTAATAGATGTAGAAAAAGCATTTGACAAAAATCAACACCCACTGATGATAATTCTCAGTAAGCTAGGAATATGGGGAAATGTTCTCAACTATATAAAGACTTACTACATAAAAACTACAGCTAACATTATAATTAATGGTTAGAAACTGGAAGTTTTTCACTTAACATCAGGTACAAGGCAAGGATGTCCATTCTCACAATTCCTTTTCAATACTGTACTAGAAGGTAAGGAAGGCAAGGAAACAAGCTATATAGATTGAGAAGAAAGACATAAAGTTATCTTTGTTCAGAGACAACATGATTGTCTATGTAGAAACTATAAAAAAATGGAAACAAAATTCCTAAAACTAATAGCAAGTCTTCTGGATACAAGGTTAATATACAAAAGTCAATTAATTTTCCATACACCAATAATGAACAAGTGCAGTTTAGAAGTAAAAACAAAATGCCATTTATGTTAGAATCTAAAAATGAAACACTTAGGTATAAATCTAACAAAATATGTACAAAGTCTATATGAAGAAAATGAAGACTTTGGTGAAAGAAATCAAAGAAGAACTAAATAAATGGAGGGATAGTCCATGTTCATCAATATGAAGACTCAATATTGTGAAAGTGTCAGTTCTTCCTAGCTTGATATGTGAATTCAATGCAGTCTAAACAAAAATTCCAGCAAGTTATTTTATGGATATCAAAAAACTGAGTCTAAAGTTTACATGGAGAAGCAGAAAGACACAGAATAGTCAACACAGTATAAAAGGAGAGAGAAAGTTGGAGGACTTATACTACCCAACTTCGAAACTTAATATAAAGCCACAGTATTCAAGACAGTGTGGTACTGGAGAAAGAATAGACAAGAAAATCAATGAAACAAAAATAAGATCCCAGATAGACCCATGTACTCATAAATATACCAACCTATCATTGACAAAGGAACAAAGTCAATACAATGGATCAAAGATAGACTCTTTAACAAATGGTGCAGGAACAACTAGGCATTCACATGTAAAAAATGAAAGTACACATAGACCTTACATCTGTCAGAAAAAAATAACTAAAAATGGAACACATATATATAAGTGTAAAATTATAAAACTCATAGAAGATAAGATAGGAGAAACTTAGAACCTTGGAAATGGTGATGCCTTTTTAAATATAACACCAAAGACAATGATCCATGAAAGAAAGAAATAATGAGATGAATATATTGAAATTAAAAAAACTTCTGGCAAAAAGAAAACCCAGACATGTGGACCAATGGCTCTGCCCCTCCTACCAGTCTGGATGGATGTGTCTTCTTTAACTCCTTGGTTGTCAGACTTCCATAGAGTTAAATTTTCTATCAGTTCTGATTTTTTGTTTGTAAATTGTTGTCCTTCTTTTGGTTGTGTGAGGAGGCACAGTGTGTCTACCTATGCCTCCATTTTGGCTGGAAGTTCAGAATCTTCTTGATTCTTCTGAGTCCAGACAGGCTATTGCTAGAGGTTGAATAAAAGGTACCCATTTATTTGGAAACTTGAAGTAAAATGGAGTAAAACAAGGAAATAAATTCAAAATTACCAAAAAACTAATCATGTAGCTAAAAGAGGCTGGAAGGTTTGGGGATCTGGGTAAACAGTAGCTGGACATTACTGTAAACAGTTGAAACCCTGCTATTGAGAGAAAAATCTGGTGTATACCTTTATGTATATTAACAGGACTCTTGTTTCTTTGAATCCTCACCTTTCTTTTTACTATTTTTTTTTACCAGCCTACCTATTACCATTAAATTAGCAAGGGATAATCCATTTCCATTCAATCTGTGGGATGTGCATCAACTTATTTAGATTCAGTCAACCAGTAACTTCTGTGACAATCTTCTGTATATGTATGTATAAATGTTTATGTGGGTTCCAAATTGTTTGTAGGGATAATAATACAATAATTGATCAATAATAATACAACAATAAACTCTGGCCCTGATTGATGTAGCTCAGTTAGTTGGGTGTAATCTTGTGAAGTTAAAGGTCACCAATTTGATTCCTGGTCAGGGCACATGCTTGGGTTGCATGTTCAGTACCTGGTAGGGGAGCATACGTGAGGAAACTGATTGATGTTTCTGCCTCACATTGACATTTCTCTCTCTCTTTTTCTTCCTCCTTTCCCCTCTATTTATTTATCTAAAAATAAATAAAATCTTTAAAAACAAGATTAGTCTTTAAAAATAAGAATAAACTGTGTTTCATGTACTCACAACTGTAAACCTACTTTTGTCCCATCCTCTATATGTATGCATATGTATAAATCTTATGGATAAATGTAACCGATATTCACAACTTGATTATAAATACTCTGCTTTAACAGCAAGCAAATATTATTTATTGCTCACCTCCAAATTAAAATAAACTAAATCAAAGCCAAGTTCATATACAATGTAAGACTGAGGTTATTATGAAATAACAGAATGAGAGAAGAAATGCTTTAATAATGCTTTAAGACAAATCATCAATACTCAATTTTGGTTTTGAAAAAAATCTTTCCTAAAAACTATTTGTTGAAAGAACCAAAAAAAATGTTCAAAAGGATGTAATTGATAAGTTCCTGTCTCATACCTTGATGATGTGGGTGTCGGACTGAGCATGAGTTGATGGTGCAAGAAAATGGACCCTTTACACTGATAAAAGCACTTCTTATTCAATCAACTTTGGTTAGAAAATAGTCTCCTTCTTACCTCATACTAGAATTACAAAAAATGCAATAAGCGTGCAAATGTGTTCTGGTTCAGGTTTATATTTGTATGTGAAGACAAATGTCTCTGGAAGTAAAAAACCTTGCTTCAGTGACACATAATAAGACCTGTAAGGAAGCCACTGAGATATAAGAGCTGTTGGGGGGAAATGTAGGATCTAAAATTAATGATAAAAGTTCTAATAGTGGCCAGTTCAGGTATAGTTACTTCAGGGGTTGGGGACATAAGGAAGGGCCTTTATTCTAGGTGATTCTGTAGGCAGCATCTGAGGACCTACAATATTTAAAATTGTACAGAAATGTCTTATTTACTGAGTCATCAGAAGAACTATAAGAAAAAGCTCTGGTTTTAAATGAAAAGTAGTATCCATTCATTGATTTATTCAAAATATATTTCTTGGTTACTATTCATGCCTTGGTCCTGGGAATACAGCAGTGAAAAAGCAAAGTCATTGCTCTCACAGAGTCCACATTTTAATAACTAAATTAAAAGTGGCAGTAAATACAATTTTTAAACAGTTATAAGAGCAAGATCCATTTGTGAGTGATGCCTATAATTTCACTTGCACAGCTGTGGCTGACTCCTGAAGAGTGATTTAAAGTCCCTTATGGGCATCTCTATGTCAATATCCCAGAGCCACCACTTTCCCCAAGATTGTTCCCTTTCTGGTTTAGCTCTTGATTTCCCATCTTTCATCTCCCTGAGGCTGACTTTTGAGGATCAGGACACATTAAGAAACGAATGTTGACTCCACCATATGCAATAGACCCCTCAGCTTGTTTTAGTATCAAAGGAAGGTCCTGAGTTTCTCAATCTGCTGGCTGAAGGTCATGTCATATAAAAAAATCTAGTGAATGTGAAGGCAGGCTAGAGAGTGGGAGATGAATCTGAATTCTCACTCTGGATGGGTGGTTACTTACTCCTAAGAAGTGCCTTGCTTTGGGACTGTAAAACCAAGAATATGTGATGCTGTCCAAGGGTAGTCAGAAAAAAAAATAAACAGAGAAGTACCATGGGCAGATGGAAAAAATCTGTGATAGAACATGAATAATTGTACTTTCCAGGTTAAAACACATTTATAGCTTCCTAAATTAGAAAGAAAACTGCATGTATTTGCTGCCTTTGTGACCAAAGATAAAATTCAAACTAGAAACTACAGCAATCCTAATTATAGTTGATACACACAATTGTAGTGTTTTTAAATTATATTTTATTGATTATGGTATTATAGTTGTCCTGATTGTCCCCCTTTACCGCCTCCACCCAGCAACCCCCACTCCTCAGGTACTCCTACATGTTTGTTCATGTCCATGGGTCATGCATGTAGGTTCTTTGGCTATTCCATCTCCTATACTGTACTTTATATCTCTATGACTATTCTGTAACTACCAATTGGTACTTCTTAATTCTACCTCTTCACCCATTCCTCCACATCCTGCCTCAACCTGGCAATCATCAAAACACTCTCTGCATGCATGATTCTGTCTCTGTTCTTGTTTGCTTACTTTGTTTTTAGATTTAGTTGTTGACAGATACGTGTTTATTGACATTTTTTGTTCATAGTTTTTATCTATTTTTTCTTAGATAACTCCATTTAACATTTCAATAATATTGGTTTGATGCTGATTAACTTCCTTTAATTTTTTTTCTCTGAGAAGCTCTTTATCTTCCCTTCAATTCTAAATAATAGCTTTGCTGGGTAGAGCAATCTTGGCTGTAGGTCCCCACTTTCCATGACTTTGAATACTTCTTGCCAATCCCTTCTAGCCTGCAAAGTTTCATAAATGTAGTGTTTAAACACACCTGTACTAGGATAACTTTTGAATATGTTTTGAAGTGAAATTAAACATAATAAACAGTGTCAAGGATTTCTGGTTAAGATGGCAGCATAGACAGACATGGCTCACCTCTTTGCACAACATCAAAAGTACAACTAAAATATAGAACAACCATCACTGAGAACCATCAGAAATTGAGTTGAAAGGAAGTCTGACAACTGTGGAATTTAAAAAACTGCATCCATCCAGGCTGATAGGAGACATGGAATGGGCTGGTCCTTCACCCATGTGTGGTGGATAAAAGTTCGGCAGGGATATCTTGGGAATGAGGAGTCCGAGCCCCACACCAGGCCCCCCAGCCCAGGGTTTCAGTGCCAGGAAGACAAGTCCCCATAACTTGTAGCTGCAATAACCAGATGGGATTGAGTCAGTGGAAGAAACTGCTGGAACTCCAAGCAGTTCCTCTTAGAGAACCCACACATGAAGTCACCTATCCAGATGCACTCCCTCTGAGCTCCAGCACTGGGGTAGCAGCTTCAAAGGCACCAGTGGCATACAGGGAGGAACTGAAGTGTTTGGCATGAAAGTGAGAAGAAGCCATTGTCCCTTTTTTAAACCCCCCACCCACAAAGCCAACAAGCTGGTGCCATATCTTAAACTCCATCAATCTGCCTAACACTGTTTAATGCACCTTGGAGATCCCCAGAGACTCTACCCCACCCGACTTACAGGCCCACTCAAGCTGCTTTTCCAAATGAATGGTTGGTTTAAGATTATGCTTCATAATCTCCTAAATCCTACCAAACAAGCAATAACTAGCCTCAGTGATCCGCAGGCCCGGCACTAGCAGCAGCCCCCCTAGATTCACAACTTGGCCTCATCTGGGAATCTCTGAGCACAGCACAAGTAGTATCCATCTCAAATTGCTTTATAGCTCAGGCAGGGTGGCCTTGGGAGAAACAAAGTTGGGGGCTGACCTTGGCCTTCCCAACCTTGGAAACCCCAGAGCCTGCATACCCAGTGGGCAGCTATAGACCATGTGAGAGCACCACCACCCTGCTGCTGCACAGATGATTCTCCATGAATGGAAGAGGTTGGTGGTCAGTGGTCACAGCCAGTCCTTGCAGCTGACCGGCCTGGGTAAATGCCTACCACTAATGTGCCAACAACAATCAAGGCTCAACTACAAGAGGAGGGTATATTCAGCCTATGTGAAGGGCACACCTTGAGTACCCAGCTTCAGTGATAGGGGAGGCTGTGCCACTGGACCTTACAGGATACCTACTACATTAGTCCACACTACCAAGATACGGAGTCAAAGAAGCTCTGATACATAGAACCAAACACAGGGAGGCTGCCAAAACGAGGAGACAAAGAAACACGGCCAAAACTCCAGGAAAAGAGCTCCAGATCAAAAATTAAAAAAAAAAAAAAGACCTAAACAAAATGGAGATAAGCAAACTAGCAGATGCACAGTTCAAAACACTTTTTATAAGGATGGTAAAGGAACTTAGTGAAGACCTCAAGAGCATAAAAAAGACACAGTCAGAAATGAAAGATACGCTAACTGAAATAAAGAACAATTTACAGGGGCCCTGGCTAGTGTGGCTCAGTGGATTGACCAGCCTGCGAACTGAAAAGTCACTAGTTCAATTCCCACTCAAGGCACATGCGTAGGTTATGGGCAGGGTCCCTATTTGGGGGTGTGCAAGAGGCAACCAACTGCTGTAGATCTCACACGTCAATGTTTCTCTCTCTCTGTTTCTCCCCCCATCCCCATCTCTAAAAATAAATAAATAAAATATTTTTTTAAAAAGAACAGTTTACTGGGAAACAAGAGGAGAGTGGTTGAAGCTGAGAATGAAATCAATGATATGGAACATAAGGAAGTAAAAAACAACCAAGAAAAACAACAAGAATCAAAAAAAATCCCAAAAAATGAGGGTAGTATAAGCAGCCTCTAGGATAACTTCAAGTGGCTCAACATTCATATTATAAGGGTGCCAGAAGGAGAAGAAAAAAAAACACAAGAAGTTGGAAATCTATTTGAAAAAAATAATGAAGAAAACTTCCCTAATTTGGTGAAGGAAATAGACATGCAAGTATAGGAAGCACAGAGAGTCCTAAACAAGATGGATGCAAAGAGGCCCACTCTGAGACACATCATAATTAAAATGCCAAAGGGCAAAGATCAATAGAGAATCTTAAAATCAGAGAGAAAAAGTTAGTTACCTACAGAGGAATTTCCATAAGACTGTCAGCTGATTTCTCAAAAGAAACTTTGCAGGCCAGAAGGAATTGGCAAGAAATAGTCAAAGTCATGGAAAGTGGGGACCTACAGTCAAGATTGCTCTACCCAGCAAAGCTATCATTTAGAATTGAAGGGCAGATAAAGAGCTTCCCAGACAAGAAAAACCTAAAAGAGTTCACCATCACCAAACCATTATTATATGAAATATTAAAAGGACTTATTTAAGAAAAAGAAGATCAAAACTATGAACAATAAAATGGCAAAAAAATACAAATCTATCAACAATTGAATCTAAAAACCAAACTAAGCAAACAAGAAGAATGGAGACAGAATCATGGATACAGAGAGCATTTTGATGGTTGTCAGATGAAAGGATGATATAGGGAAATGGGCGAAGAGGTGAAGGGATTAAGAATTACAAAAAGATAGTTAAAGAATAGCCATAGGGATGTAAAGTACAGTATAGGAAATGGAGTAGCCAGAGAAATTATATGCATGACCTATGGACATAAACAATGGTGAAGTGACTGCCTGAGGGAGTGAGGGTGGAAGGAGGAAAAGGGGGAAAATCAGAACAATTGTAATAGCATAATCAATAAAGTGTAATAGCAATTATATTTCTTATACAATTCATAAAAAAAGATGAACTAGTGTCATCAGGTTCTAAAGTCCTTTTCAAAATTCCCACAAAACTCTCAATCTAGTTCTTGATCCTCCTCTATTTAAATCTGATTTTCCTCAAGTGCTAGCATTCCAAAAACATAAAATAATTTCTTATTACATTTTATTGTTTTCTCATTTACTTATTTTAAACATCACTTTCTCTTCTGCTTCAGAAGTATTTCCATACTTCAGGTACATTATAAAGTAAATTGGTTTGATTGGCTAGCCTTGGAACCTAATAACTATTTATAAAGGATTTTCTTTATTTTTTTACATAGATATTTATAATTCAAAAATATATTAAGCTATTATTTCTCATACTATGCTTTTAAAGTATACAGAGCTGTATATTTCTTACCTGTATTGGTCATATGTCTACAAATCTTTTGTGCATACAATATTTCAAGCATTCCAAATATTTCAAAAATTTATATGGAACCGTAAAGGACCCTGAATAGGGTGCAGCAATTTTGAGAAAGAAGAACAAAGTAGGAGGGATCACAATACTTGACATCAAACTATATTACAAGGCCCCTGTAATCAAAACAGTCTGGTCCTGGCATAAGAACAGACACATAGATTATTGCAACAGAATAGAGAGCCCAGAAATAAACCCAAGTCTCTACTGTCAATTAATATTTGACAAAGGGGGCAGAAGCATAAAATGGAGTAAAAAATAGCCTCTTCAATAAATTGCATTGGGAGATCTGGACAGCTACATTCAAAAAAAAAAAAAAAAAAAAAACTTGATCACCAACTTACACCATACACAAAAATGAATTCAAGGTGGATAAAAGACTTAAATATAAGTTGTGACACCATAAAAGTCTTAGAGGAGAACATAGTGAGGAAAATCTCAGATATTCCATGCAGCAATATTTTCACCAATATGTTCCCTAGAGCAAGGGACATAAAGGAAAGAATAAACAAATGGGATCTCATCAAAAGAAAAAGAATCTGCATGGCTAAAGAAAACATCAGCAAAATGAAATGGTAATCAACTGTATGGGAAAATATATTTGTCAATAATACCTCGAACAACGGTTTGATCTCCAAACTATATAAAGAGTTCACATGACTCCACTACAGGAAGACGAACAACCCAATTAAAAAAATGGTCAATGGACCTGAACAGACACTTCTCCAAGGAGGACATACAGAGGGCCCAGAGACATATGAAAGGATGCTCAGCATCACTAGCCATCAGAGAGATGCAAATTAAAACCACAATGAGATACCACTGCACACCGGTCAGAATGGCCATCATAAACAAATCAACATACAAGTTCTGGTGAGGCTGTGGGGAAAAGGGAACCCTAGTATACTGTTGGTAGGAATGCAGACTGATACAGCCATCATGGAAAACAACATGGAATTTCCTCAGAAAACTAAAAATGGAACTGATTTTTACCCTGCAATTCCACTGCTGGGATTATATCTTAAGAACACTGAAACAGCAATCCAAAAGAACCAATGCACCCCAATGTTCATAGCAGCAAAATTTACAATAGCCAAGTTTCAGAAACAACCGAAGTGCCCATCAGTGAATGAGTGAATCTAAAAACCATGGTACATTTACACAATGGAATACTATGCTGCAGAAAAAAAGAAGGAGCTCCTACCATTCACGACAGCATGGATCTATCTGGAGAGCATTATGCTGAGTAAAATAAGCCAGGCAGTGAAAGACATGTACCATTGTCTCATCTCACCTACGGGCGGAACCTCATCAACAAAACAAACAAGCAAGCAGTATATAACCAGAGACATTGAAAAAAGAACAAGCTGACAGTAACCAGATGGGAGGGGGTAGAGGATAACAAGGGGAAAAGAGGGTAAGGGTCATCAAGGAACGTGTATAAAGGACATATGGACAAAGCCAAAGAAAGGTAGGATCGAGGGTGTGAGGTGGGGATGGGTGGGGCAGAGGGAGTGGTGGGGAGAAGATGGAGACAAGTGTACTTGAACAACAATAAACAAATAAAATAAGAATACTAAGTAAAAAAATATTTCAAGTGTTCCCAACAATATGAGATGTGTTTAAATAGAAAAATTATAATAAGATTGAATTAGGCAAAAGGCATTTCAAAGTGTTCAAGGTAGCACAATGAACATATTATATATTTTTTAATTTTGTAAAATTATTTTTATTTGTATTAATCTCCATTACTTCCATGAGGGATTAGTAATACTAGGGCTTGATGCCCACACCAAATAGTTTCTCCTTGTATGTGTTCCAACTACTTGTTCATTGATTAAACTATGAGTAAATTTATTGCTCGAAGTATGTGTTCTTAATGGAGGGTTATTTAGCCTAAACACATCCTCATGGTTATCAATCTCTCTGGAGTTATCTTTAAATGTTTTTGTGGGGCTTGAGGCCATAAAAGCACATGTGTTATGTCTTAGTAGGTAGACCATGGTGTCCTGTGCATTTACAAAAGCATCATCAAACAATTCAAGGTTACATAGTTTTTTAGCAAATGCTTTTGTATTAATACAGTTACATTCAAAATTTTAATCCACACACTAACATTATTTTTGGAAATTCAGTACTTTTAGTGTTTTTTCCCAACTTTGTTGAGCTATAATTGACAAAATTGTAAGATATTGAAGGTGTAGAAAATGATGACTTTATATATATATATATTTAGTAAAACAATTCCCACATCTATTTTACATAACACATCTATCATCTCACATATTCACTTTTTTTAAAAAAATGAGAACATTTAAGTTCTACTGTCTTAAAAAATTTCAATTACATAGTGCAGTATTATCAGCTATCTTCACCATATTGTACATTAGATCCTCAGAACTTATAATTGAAGTTTGTACCCTTTTACCAACCTCTCCCTAGTCACATCTCCACCCCTGGCAACCACAAGTGTACTCTCTATTTCTACGAGTTCAACATTTTTTCATATTCCACATTGTAGGGTTAATAGGGTCAGTCAGGCTCCCTCACCCAGATGTCTGGGCAACTAAGAGAAGCAGTATTCCCATAACACTGAGTAGGCCCGCGTGTGCACAGTCACGTTCTATTATACAATATCTTGGCACCATGCTGGTTTTGTGTGCATTTAGTACATAAGGGAGTTGGGACCCCCCTGCTGGCACAACATGCAGCTTGCAGCATGCATGGCTCTCCCCACCCTTGAATAAAAGTATGTCAGTCATTCCCACAGCTCCACAAATTTTCTTCCATCTGCCCAAATCCCAAGTAAACCTACCTGGCCTTGAAAGGCTGCAAGACACACACATAAGTGATATCATGTAACCTTTGTCTTTCTCTGTCTAAATTATTTCACTAAGTACAATGTCCTCAAGGTCCATCCATGGTGTTACAATGGTAAGATTTCATTCTTTCTAATGGCTGAATAATATTTCACTATACATACACACACTATTATGTATATATATCATACATTATATATAGTGTTTTATAAAAAGAGATGCAAATATAGATATATAATATTTTCTTTATCCATTTATCCTTTGACTAACATTTAGGTTTTTTTCCATACCTTGGCTACTGCAAATAATGCTACTATAAACATGGGAGTATAGATATTTCTTCAAGATAATGATCTTGGATTTTGGCTTTCATCTTTTGGCTTGGAGGAGGCCTAGGTGCAACTTTCTTTGGTTGTTCTGAATCCAGGTTTATTTGACACCAGCTGCATCCACCATGCCACTGAAATCCAACTCCAATGAGATAAAAACTCTGACTCCACACCCAACCAATCTGACTGGTGTGGCTCAGTTGATTGGGTGTGGTCTTGCAAAGGTAAATGTCACTAGTTTGATTCCCACTCAGGACACAGGCCTGGGTCATGGATTCAGTCCTTCATTGCAGCAAAAGGGAGCCAATCCTTGTTTCTCTCTCACATTGATGCTTCTCTCCTTCTCTCCCTCCCTCCCTTCCCCTCTCTCTAAAACTAAATAAATGTTTTTTAAAAGTTGTATATCTGAGATGCACCAGTGAGGAAGTTGGTACCACATGTGCCCTGGTCCCCAAGATCAGCCCCCTGGGTCTGTCCCAAAAAAAGATTGGTGATAATATCACCAAAGCAAACTGTAATTGGAAGAATCTGAGGATTACAGTGAACTTGACCATTCAGAGCATACAGGCCCAGATTGATGTAACTTTTGTCTCTGCTCTGGTCATCGAAGACCTCTAAGTACTGCCAGGAGACAGAAAGAAGTAAAGAAACATCAAGCACAGTGGAAAATACCACTTTTTTGATGAGATTGTCAACATTGCCTGACAGATACAGACTGATCTTAAGCTAGAAAACTTTCTGGAACTGTTAAAGAGATTATGGAGACTGCCCCATCTGTGGGCTGTGTGTTGATGACCACCGCCCTCATGATATCATAGAGGACATCAACAGCAGTTCGGCAGAATGCCCAGCTAAGTAAGAGCTACAAAGGGAAATATTGCAATTAAAGATAATTTGACAACCAAAAAAGATAGTTTTTTGTTTATAAAAGGCTTTACATAGAAAAATGAATTATGTACTTCACAGAACTGACATACAAATGAACTTTGCAACTCTAACCATTTGTAAATTAGAAATGACCTGCTTGTGATCAATAATTGTCAGATGCGTATTGCAGACAACAAATACTATTAGAATTCAGATGGAAAGAGTCCTCTGTATTAAAAATTCTAGGAAGTATTTTACAGGTGAGACAAGAAAGCATGCTAGGCAGTAGGAGCTGGGGCATTAAAGCAAGAGTTGCCAAGGGTATGTTTAAGGGCAATTGCTTGAGTGAATAGCTTGGATGGAAAATGTTAGACAGAGCCATACTATACAAATGTATGAGTCTATGGCAGTAAGTGAAGAAGTATTTAGTGTTTATATGACCTCCCTTGTTAGCACTCTCAATCAACTTGAACATAAAGCAATGCACAGTTCTGTATATGTTTGTATAGAAATCATTACTTTCCCCTCCAAACTACTTTTACTGTACTCCTAATCTCAATGAATGACAACACCATCTACTCATTTGCACCAGATAAAAACCTGGTTCTTTGACACATCCTACCTCTATATTCCCACATACAAGCCATCAATAAATTCTGTAAGCTCTACGCCATAAATATATCCTGAATTCACCCACTTCTCTCCTGCCATACTAACCTCCACTGTTATCTCCATAGTACAAGCCACTAATGTCTCTCATCTGTACTATATATCCTACTGCATCCATACTTTCCACCTTCAACAAGTCCACTCCACACTGCAGTCAGTGACCTTACCGAAAGCCAGTCTAATTAGGTTACCAATGCCTTAATCTCCTCGTGGTTTTCCATGTTCTTAGAAAACAAAACTTCTTAACATGGCCTTTCATTGTTTTCCCCCTACTATAACTCTAATTACCTCTCAAATCATACACCCCCTACTCTCTACATTCAGCCACACTAACCTTCTTGCAGTCCTTCCTGCTTCCCATGTCTCTGCTGCCAGGGGTACTTTGAACACACTGTTCACTCAACTTGAAATGTTCTTCCTTTTCTTTATTCTTCACCTACTTAACTCCTATTGACTCTTCAGGTTTCTACTACATAGCATTTCCCCTGCGAACCCTTACTTGGTTTATCAGTCTAAATTGGGCCCTCATATTATTCTCTCATAGCACATGGGAGTTTTCTTTCCCAGCACTTTTCAAAGTTGGACCTTTAGATGTGCCTGTGTGATTAATTAATATTTGTCTCTATTATTAGACTGTAAGCTCTGGGAGGGCAGGGACCATATTTGTCTTTCTTTCCAGTGTTCCTTATCATTTTTCACCCTTTTCTCAGAAATATTGGAACTCTGGAAGGGAGGAATAAAGCTGTAATGATTGCTTCAGAAATAATCTTTGACTCTTCTGATTTTTGTGGCATGAAGAATCATGAGCAGCAAAATCTCCTGCAGCATGCTGTTTGAGGTGGTGTGGGAAGTCCTGCATAGGAACCAGTGCAAGTGCTAGAAATTTTGAGAGATGGTGGAGCTGCAAATCAGGTTGAAAACTATGATTCTCAGAACAAATGCTTCTCAAGTAGTGTCAGGCTTAAGTCCAAGTTCCCAAGTTCCCCTTGGCCCAAGTTCCCCATCTGTCTTCTGGGGGACCAGCAACATTGTCACAAGGCCAAGGTCATGAATATCCCCCACATGGACACTGAGGCACTGAATAAACTCAACAAGAATAAGAAACTGGTCAAAAAGTTAGCCAAGAAGCATGATAACTTTTTGGTTTCAGAGTCTCTGACCAAGCAGAGCCCATGAATCCTGGGCCCAGGCCTGAATGAGGCTGGCAAGTTCCCTTCCTTGCTGACCCACAATAAGAACATGGTGGCCAAGATCTGTGAAATGAAATCCACAATCAAGTTCCAGATGAAGAAGGTGCTGTGTCTGGTGGTGGCTATTGGCCATGTGAAGAAGACAGATGATGAGCTTGTGTACAACATCCACTTAGCTGTCAATTTCCTGATATCATTGCTCAAAAAACTGGCAGAATGTCCTGGCCTTATTCATCTAGAGCACCATGTGTGAGTTCCAGTGCCTGTATTAAGGCACATATTAATAAACCATACTGCTACTATTTTTTAAAAAAAGAATCCTTGAGTGTTCTCAGGTGAAGAAGAACACTGCTTTTTCTTCACATATGGGAAAATTAATATAGTAGAGAAATAAAATAGACCCATATTTCTTAATACACATGCACCATATAACAATGCTTTAGTTGATGTATATATGGTGGTGGTCATGTAAGATTATGATAGAGTTAAAAAATTCCTATCACCTAGTGATGTAATTGCCATTGTAATGTTATAGCACAATACACAACTCACGTGTTTGTAGTGGTGCTAGTGTGAACAAATCTACTATGTTAGCAGTCACATAAAAGTATAACAATACATTTAGGTACAGCACCTAATACCGAATAATGATATATTATAAATGACTATGTTGCTGGTTTATGTATATTATTCTATACTTTTATCACTATTTTAAAATGTACTCTTTCTGTTTATTAAAAACTGTAAAACTGTATGCCATGTTACACCAGCAGTAGCCCCAACTGCATCTCCTAATTGCAACATTGTCTCCTGTGCTTGATTTAATCTCTCATTGTTTTGTTCATCATAGTCCCTCAACATGCAAAATCCACTGCTAATGTTGCAGTAAGAGGCCATGTCAAGTGATTGACCTGCAAACAAAATTTAAAGAGATTAAGAACTACAAAGTGGAAAATCAGTGATGGTTATTGCTCAACAGTTAAGCATATCCTATGCCACCAGTAGTTATGATCTTGAAGAACAGTGGAAGTATTAAAGCATCTGCTTCATTGAAGGCAATGAAACTATCAAAAATACAACAGGGGCCTATATCAGACATGGAGAAACTGTTCATGACCTGGATTGAAGACCAGACACAGGAGCATACTCCTCTCTGCATCATGATGATTACAGCCAAAGCAAAAAGTTTGTGATGTTGAAAAAAAGGTTAAACCTAACTATGATGTTGAATTTACTGTTCTGGGTGGCTTAAAACTTCAAGATTGATGCTTCATTACATAAAGTGAAAGTGAGTGGTGAGTCTGTGAGTGCTGATATGAATGTAGCTGAAGATTTTTGTGGAAACTGTAGGTAAGCTGATTGTGGACAAGAATTACTTGCCAGAGCAAATTTTTATTATGGATGAAACTTCCCTATTCTGGAAACAGATACCTGAAAGGACTTTCATCCATAAGGAAGCCTTATCAATACTAGGTTTCAAGGTTTTTAAGGACAAGATAATGAGCCTACTTGGGGGCAATGGCTCAGGCCACAAATTGAAACCCTTTGTGATCTGGCACAGTGAGAACTCAGGGCCTTCAAGTATATCAATAAGCACAGGCTACCAGTGTACATCAGGAGCAATAACAGGTCATAGATGACCCCACTCCTCTTCCAAGATGCCTTCCTCAGTTGTTAGGTCAGCAAAACAAAGAAGTACTGTTTGGAGAATAACATACCCTTCACGATTTCATTTGTTGTTGATAATGCTCCCAGATAACCTCCTTTTATTGGTGATCTACATCCCAACATCAAAGTGGTGTTTACTTCTCCAAAACTACCTCTTTTATTCAACCAGTGGATAAAGGGGTTATAGCATATTTTAAGGCTTCCTACCTGAAGAGGACCTTTGTCCAGGCTATTGCTGCAACTGAGGAAGACTACTGAGAAAACACTAATGCAATTCTGGTAAGATTACAACATCTCTGACTATGTCAAGAACCTTGCTTGGGTCTGGGACAGTGTTACCAAGGAGTGTGTAAATGGCATCTGGAAGAAAACAATTAAAAGATTTGTCCATACCTGCAAATGATTTGCCAAGGATGAGGAGGTTGCAAAAATCAACAAAACTATGGTTGTGGTGAAAAACAAACTTAGGTGTGGATGAGAATGACATTGAGGAGCTCCTAGAGGTGGTTTTTGAGGAACTAACTAATGAGTTGTTAGAACTAGAACAGGAACACAACTGAAGAAGGAGCAAGAAAAAAAGGAACTTCAGAGAAGAAAAAGAAGAACCCCCAAAATAATTCATGGTGAAGGGTTTAGCAGAAGCTTTGGCAGACCTCAACAGACTCTTTAAAGTGTTTGAAAACATGGAGTCAAATAGTGAAAATTTTTCATTAATAGAGAAGAATTTAATGGTACCTTAATTGCTTACAAGCAAATCTATGATGAAAAAAAAATTCAAGCAAACCAGCATAGACATACCTGTATTTTGCCATGTATAATGCACACTTTTTGTCCAAATTTTTTAAGGGAAAATAAGGATGTGCATTATACATGGGTATAATGATTACATACCATGGATATAATAATCCTGTGTGTAATGTGCACAAAAATGTGGGTGTGCATTATACATGGCAGTAATGTCTTAGGCCTTCACATTCACTCACTACTCACTCACTCACCTAAACCAACTTCCAGTCCTGCCAGCTGCATTCATGCTAAGTGCCCTATATAAGTGCACACTTTTTATTTTTATACCATATTTTTTCCTTTAACTTTTTGTATTTAAATATGTTGTTAGATACACAAATACCATTGTGTTATAATTGCCTACAGTATTCAGTACAGTAGCATGCCATACAGGTTTGTAGCCTAGGAGCAATAGGCTATACCATCTAGGTTTCTGTAAATACAATCTATGGGGTTTGCACAATGATAAAATCACCTAATGACACATTTCTCAAAATATATTCCTGTCATTAAGTGATACATAACTGAATAGTTAAAAGAGCTATAGCTTCTGGATACAAATGATAATGGACTTCAAAACTAAAATTATTTTCTGGAAACAAATAATGGAACCAACTCAGAACTTCATAGCAAGGTTCATAATTCACATCACTGAAAGAGGGGCCTGTAGAAGTCATCTAATCAGAGTCATGGGGCCCTGTGTATGGTTCAAATATCAGAGACCAAATACAAAATGGACTAAAAGAAAGTTTTCAGCTTTCCTGAGGTTACTAGTTAACTAACATAAGATTATTGTTTATTTGTTCTTCCATGGGCTGTGTGTCTTTTTAAAGCTTCTCAATACAGAATATAACAGAACAAGAACATGGAATGCAAATAGCCAGACTTTGAGGTTCTTGGATGAATATTAACCTCAAACCTACCTCCCAAGTTTCTTCCTAATCATTCCAACAACAAGAAGAAAAGTAGTGGATATCTTTTTGTTTATTCTTGTAAAGATTAAGATAACAAATGAATATTGCCAAACTGTCTTTATAGAGCCAACAAGCAGTTACACTAGGGAAAAAAAAAACAAACACCACAATATACAGCTTTCAAAACCTTTGACCTACCAGCCCCATTTAGAATAACCCTAATGTGTACATATGAAAGAGGTGCCAGGTAGGAGCCTACCATGGCACTGTGATTTGATTTTTGGCAGCTTCCAATCTCCTGTAGAGATGATCCCCTACCATATGCTTGTCTCCTATAAGACTATTCATGTGAGACACATGTTAAAATTACCCCAGGTTTCAAGTCTCTATGGTCAATTAATATTTGACAAAGGAGGCAACAACATTAAATGGGATAAAAATAGCCTCTTCAACAAATGGTGTTGGGAGAACTGGACAGCCACATGCAAAAAAATGAAACTTGAGCACCAACTTACACCATATACAAAAATAAATTCAAGGTGGATAAAAGACGTAAATATAAAACGTGACACCATTAAAGTCCTAGAGGAGAACGTAGGTAGAAAAATCTCAGATATTTCACGAAGAAACTTTTTACTGACGTGTCCCCTAGAGCAACGGACATAAAGGAAAGAATAAACAAATGGGACCTCATCAAAATGAAAAGCTTCTGCACAGCTAAAGAAAACAGTATCAAAATTAAAAGAGAGCCAACTGTATGGGAAAACATATTTGCCATTATGTTTTAAACCCTCAGACAAGGGTTTAATCTCCAGAATATATAAAGAACTTACAAGAGTGCACTCTAAGAAGACGAGGAATCCAATTAAAAAGTGGGCAAAGGACTGGAACAGACACTTCTCCAAGGAGGACATACAGAAAATCCAAAGACACATGAAACGATGTTCAATATCGCTAGCTATCAGAGAGATGCAAATTAAAACCACAATGATATACCACTTCACACCAGTCAGAATGGCCATCATAAACAAAGCAACAAACAACAAGTGTTGGAGAGGTTGTGGAGAAAAGGGGACCCTGGTGCACTGCTGGTGGGACTGCAGACTGGTACAACCACTATGGAAAGCAGTATGGAACTAACTCAGGAAAGTAAAAATGGATCTGCCTTTTGACCCAGCAATTCCACTGCTGGGACTCTATCCTAAGAATACTAAAACACCAATTCAAAAGAACCTATGCATCCCAATGTTCATAGCAGCACAATTTACAATAGCTAGATGCTGGAAGCAACCAAGATGCCCATCAGTAAATGAATGGATCAAAAAACTATGGTACATTTACACAATGGAATTCTATGCAGCAGAAAGAAAGAAGGAGCTCCTACCCTTTGCAACAGCGTGGATGGAGCTGGAAAACATTATGCTTAGCGAAACAAGCCAGGCAGTGAAAGACAAATACCATATGATCTCACCTTTAACAGGAACCTAAATAACAAAACAAAGAAACAAGCAAAATATAACCAAAGACACTGAAATAGAGGACAGGCTCACGGTGACCGGAGGGGAGAGAAGAGGGAATTTAAGGGGTCAGTGGGAAGGGCTCACAGGAACAAACTTAAAGGGCACATGGTCATAAACTAAGGGGAGGGTGGTAATGGGAGGGAAGTGGGGAGGGTGGGAGGGGGGAATGGATTGGGATTAAAAAGGAGAAAACTGTATTTGAACAATGATTAAAATATAAAAAATAATTACCCTAGGTTTAAAGGGGATGTCAGATGCATAATCAGGGAAGGGAAATGGACCATGAAACCAGAACAATCAGATAAAACAAGAAACCAGCTTTGTCATCTTTCATACAGTATTTTTTGTTTTGTTTCTTCAAAGGTATCCCCAAAGACCAATCCCTCTGTTGTTAACTCTCCTATCTTATGACTAAGTTAGCAGTATCTGGAACCAACCTGTTTCATTTCAAATATCAGTTCTGCCACATGAGCCTTGGGCAAATGAATCAACTCTATCTCTGCTTCCTTGCTTCATCTCCTGTAAACTGAGAATAACAGTACCTACCTCTTAGGGTTTTTGTGGCAAGAAAGTATGCTTATAAAGAACTTAATACAGTGTCTAGCTGATAAGAACTTTAATGTTCAATAAAGAGCAGGTGTTTATTATTACTATTATTATTATTATTATTATTATTATTATTATTTCAGTTAGCTAAGGGATGGGGCAACTAGTCACTTGCATCAGCCAAGACAAGCTAGGCCTAAACTGCCAGCCATGATTTGTAAGCTTTTTTTCTTTCAGTAAACCGACATCTTATTTGTGTTCCCCTTGGCTTCAAAATTAAAAAAACAAACAAACAAACAAAAAAACTTGTGCTCAAAAATTTTGTCTCTACCACTTATACTATCCATGTGATATTCATTGTCTCAGTTTCTTCACTTACAAAAAGAGTATAATAATAGCACCTTTATTATCAGTTCATTGTGAGGATTAAATGGGTTATTTCACATAAAATCTTTAAAACAATGACTTCTAGAAAGACTGAGTGGGACTGGGACAAGATAGAAGAAAGCCAGGGGAAGTTACTTTTAAAGATGAGAAAACTGGAACACAAAGAGCTTGAGTAACTTGTCTAAAATCTTTCAGCTAGGTGGGCCAAGGATTTGAGCATAGTCTAATGTACTTTTTTTCTAGAGTTTTCCCACTTCTCTTATTGTCCAATTCTCCCTGGTATGAACTGCCTACTTCACAGTAGTATATTCACTGGTCTTCAGATGTACCTTGTGTCAACACACTTTTCCATACACCATACCTTTGCTTGGAATATCTTTTCCCATTCCTTTATACATCTCTTAATCAAGGCCTAAAAAAATTCCAACTTGCAAAATTGAGTCTTACCAACTTGATCTCCAGCCCACATTGATACCTTTGCCTCTTGATTCTGGAATTCTCAGTGTCTAAATCAAACCCTTGACATTACCACTAGTGATTAATACTGAGTGCCTACTGTGTACATAGGTATCACGCTAAGCAATGCATAATCTCATTTAATCCTTCAAGAAACCCAGAGTTAAGTACTTTTATTAGGAGCCTTATTTTATAGATGAGGAAACTGAGGCTCAGCAAGGCTAAGTACTTTGTTCATAGCTAGTAAGTAGAAGAGACAGGGTTTCATGTGATCCTCAAGACCGTGCTCCTCCCCGCAACATTCTACTGTCCGGTGTCCTTAGGCTTTCCTTCACATGTTTCTCTCAGCTTCCCAACTTGAATCTGAGCTAATTGAGGGGAACAATTGAGTCTTATTTATCTTTATAGTTCCAGTGTGCCTAGTAACATAGTGCTTGGCAAGGAATAGGTATCATAAATATCTATTTAATAAGAATCAGCTTCCAACTTAATCCATAATTTCTCCTTGAAAATCAAACATAAACAAACATGAATCATATTTATGGATGAAATTAGGCAAGGTAGTGTGGCTTCATCATCAAATCCATTAGTCATTAGTGGCCAGTGATATCTGCATATTCTGGAACCTGAGATAAGCTTCTTTTTGTCTGTCTTTCTTTCATTACTCACTCATTCAACGAACTAATATAGGTAAAGTCTTGCATAAGGTGCTATGGGAACATAAAGAAAAGAACTGACTCTGAAGTGGAGTGGGCAGGAGAGGGTGCTGGAGAAGGCTTCTCACAGTAGGTGGCATAGCCCCATTGAGCAGACACTGAACTAGCATTTCAATGTATGCATGATAAATTATGGCAATAATAGCATTACCTAAAAAAATAATGGAAATGGAATAATGTTGGCAGAGATTACTTGATTTCAGAATTCTTAGTGAAAGCAAGTTATGGAAAGGATCTGGAAGCTTAAGGGCATGAGATTTGCCATATCTTAAAATGTAGGTTTTTGGTAAGAAGTAAAAGATGGGGGAATAAAAAAAGAACCCTCAGTTATTGAGTGAGTGCCTTTTAATCACCAGATGTTTGATGTGTATTCTTTCATTTAATCCCCAAAGGGATTATGTAAAACAAGTCTTTTCTCCCATTTATGGTAATAATGCTGAGCATGGGAAGGTGAAATGACTTACAAATTGTGAAGATCTGTTTGACTTCAGTTTTAGTGTTCTTTCCAGGAATAATGGTAGCAAACTGTCCTATAGTACTTATAAATTACAAAGCATGTTTCTCAGGGTGTTGCATGGTTTAAGTTATTTAATTCTCTCAACACCTCCAGTTAGGTAGGTACTAATATTACCATATTATTTTACAGATAATGACATTGAGACACAAGGAATTAAGCAATTTGTCCTAGATCAAACAGCAAAGAAAATGACGGAGTCTGAATTTAAACATAAATCATTTGTCTCTTAAACTATGTACACTAGACCATGTTAGGTCTAGTTAGCTAGAAGGAGGCATTTGCCTTTCCAATTCTGCCAGGCCACTAGCACAAATTTTTCCTGTGAACATGACTGACTGGGGTGGGTGTGATAGAGAGTAGGAAAAGAGATATGGAGTCAACAGAGCAAATCAGCATTTCTTACTATCCTTTTTGTTCTCCTGCTTTATCCTGACATGAGAGGAGTGGATTTACAGCAGCCTAAGGGCATAGAGGTTACAAACTGCTTCCTCATCTCTGTCTCTATATCTGACAAGGGCATAGTCAGTCTTCTCAGAGACACCCCATAACTAATCCCTTCAACCTCATTTTAGAGAAATGCACAATGATTGGTTCTAGAGCCTTAAATTTCTCCTCAGTTTGCCCTATTTACTGTCCAAGATGAGTACCATGCCAATGAGGAATGCCAGAGTAAACTCATGATGGGGTTTTCCTCTTTAAGGAACTTTGAACTTATATAGATTCCAGTTACCGTTTTGTTTGTGTGGTGGAATTAGTAGAGGAGAAACATGACATTTTCTAGTTCTTAACTGTGGGGACCCAAAAGAATGAGCAAAAGATTATTCTAGACCAAAGCAAACTCCACAAAAATGTCCTTTCCTTACAGCAACAAACCTGCTGATTTACCCTGAATTATCAAAATATATATATCCCCTTATGCTTTTACTATCCAACTTAACTTTCACTTCTGTTGCCTGATTTTTTTTACAAGTTAGATGATGATATCAACATTTGTCATGTAACTTCAGTGAAGAGTTACAGTAATGTTTGTTAGTTGTTTTAAGTGGATAGCCAAGTAGAGCAGACAGGAGTCTGGGCCAGACTACATCTCCTAGAGGCAATTTTATTAGATATACCAATACCTCACTGCATGACACTAAGTGACATTCAATTCAGGCTGCTTCACATATTTGGATTTGAATGTATCATACCAGGGCCTTCACTGAGATGGCTGGGACACACCTGCTTACAGAAAAGCATACACTAGTTGAAGTGGGTACCCCCCATTCTATCATGAATAAGAAATGAAGTATATACTTGATCTTGTCATTTCCAATCTGCAAGGCAGTACAGAGAATGGTTTGTAACAAGACAGAATTTCCATTCTAGGTGTTTTCTGCAGTTTGACTTTATTACACCTCAACTTTTAATTAAATGTATTGGGGGACATTGGTTAAGATTATATAGCTTTCAAGTATACATTTCTATGATGCATGATCTACATATCATATTTGCACCCACCACACAAAGTCAAATCATCTTTATGTCTTTAATTAAATTAATGTTATAACACCAACCCCCAGCAGAGGTGATAAAAAGTGGTTAGCTCAGAAGGTTTCCAAGATAATAAAAGGCTTCCTCAACCTATAGACAGAGAGAAGTATTGGCTGAAACCAAGGCTGTAGCAACTATTGTGGGAAAAAAGAGGGAGAAGTAGGAGGGAGGGGAAAGGAAATAAGAGGAATGTAGAATGAGTACAATAAGAGGGTGAGAAATGAGTGCAATACTGGATAGCCAAGACCAGAGAGAAGGTGAAGGATGCAACAGCTGCTGATCAAGACCCATAGTACAGAGCTGATATATCTGGAATGGTTTTTTTTTTTTCCTTTGGGAAATCACCAGATCAGTGAGCATATTAAGGACCTCACTGAGCAGGACTCTGTGGCTCTAGCTGCTGGAGCTATGGAGTAGGGAGAGCAAAAGACAAACCACTGGATGTGGGAATAACTAGGGTTGGATGAGCATAGAGAGAAGAGGGAAAATGCAACAATCAGTAAGGGAATAATAGAAAAAAAAACATTAAATGTGGGATTCAGATGTTGACATTTTCTTTTCTGCTCAGTGTCAGAGTCTCACAGGGAAAGAAAGAATTGCACAGTCCTCAAGATGAAAGAAAGACACATGTAGAATCATTGAGGGGAAGGAAAAACATCAGTAAAACCTTCAAATGATGGTTTGTTGTCAGGATTAGACACCCAGTGATATAAGTAAATATTCACACAGAGACTGTGTGGTGGGAACATTAATAATGCATACATTGGGTTGCTTCTCAAAGATCTATTTTCTACAATTCAAATCTGAGGTGTGACAGAATTTGATGTAAGTTGGAGACCCCAGGAACAGCTACATATTGTGTGGCTAGAAATAAAGCTACAAATGAGAGAATCAGATAAATTTTAGAACTCAGGAATCAGCTAATTGAATCCTCTCCTTGGCAGATAAAGACACTTGCTCATAAAAGATAGGCATTTGCCCAAAGAATTACTATGAGATCTGAGCTTTCAGGCCAGGAACCTGTGCTCATCTCCATACAGTCACTAGTCCTCTGTGTGTGGGTCCAGAACTCAAGAGAACAGGGACAAAGAGACACTAGAACAAAATGCAATCCTCCACATGCACCCACATCTCCAGAAAGTGGGAAATGGATAGATCCTGAAATGGGTGATTTAAAAAAACAAAGAGAGAAAAGCCCCTGGAAGAAATGATGGGCCATCACAGCAAGAGAGAATTGGACTCTTCATCTCATTATCTGAATTAATTAAATGGAAAAAGCATCAAATAACACACAGCCAAAATGATGCTCTAGCATCATCTACAAGTTTAAAAGTAATTTTTACATTGCTTCTATGTATTTCATACTATGTAAGTCTGTGAGAGATGTAACTCAGGCGTAATATTTAATTTGCTCTCTCAAAGGAGATCTCCATGTGGATGGAAAAAACAGGTCCAGCAAGTGAACTTGGCTACTAAAAGGCTTGAATTTTCCACATCAGTTATCATTTAAAATATTCAGCTCCATGATCTCCTTTGTATATTGGTAGTTGCAAAATAATGTCTTAAACTATTTGGTTTAGAAATTTTGGTCACTCATTCACTCAACACATATTTATTGAGTGTCTGCTGTGTAGCAAATACTGTACCTAGTGATGGAGATACAATTATAAACAGTCAGTCCCTGGCTTCATGGAATTCAGGCTCTGATGAGAGACACAGACAACTAAACACACAATTACAATGATGGGATAAGAGTTTTCATGGAATGAAACACTACATTATAGGAACATAGAGGAGGGAACACTTGCATGCCAGCTAGAGGTTGAAAAAACATCTGAGAGGAGGTGATGGACTGAAAGACAAGTAGGAATTAACAAGGCAAAAAAGAGAGTGAGGAAAGAAATGGAAGGATATTCCTAGCAAAGAAAATCTCATGTGCTAAGTCCTCAAAGAAAGAAAGAAAAATATACTGATGAGAATGCAGACTGGTGCAGCCACTGTGGAAAACAGTATGGAATTTCCTCAGAAAACTAAAAATGGAACTGCCTTTTGATCCAGCAATTCTACTGCTGGAATCATACCCTAAGAACCCTGAAACACTAATCCAAAAGAACGTATGCACCCCAATGTTCATAGCAGCAAAATTTACAATAGCCAAGTATTGGAAGAAACCTAAGCACCCATCAGTAAATTAGTGGATCAAAAAACTATGGTACATTTACACAATGGAATACTATGTAGCAGAGAGAAAGGAGCTCCTACCCTTTGAGACAGCATGGATGGAACTGGAGAGCATTATGCTAAGTGAAATAAGCCAGACGGTAAGGGACAAATGCCATATGATCTCACCTTTAACTGGAATATAATCAACAAAAGAAAAAAGCAAACAAAATATAACCAAAGACATTGAAATTAAGAACAATCTAACAATAGCCAGAGGGGAGGGGGAGGGGACAGTGGGGAGTAGGGTTTTCAGGAACTACTATAAAGGACACATGAACAAAATCAAGGGGAAGGGTGGAAGCAAGGGAGGGAGGTGGGTTCGGCTGGGGTCAGGAGGAGTGGTGGGGGGAAAATTCAGACAACTGTACTTGAACAACAATAAAGTAATTAAAAAGAAATAAAAATATAGCTGTTATTTAAGATACTTTAAATTGTGGATTGCAAACATTAAATATATTACAAGGGCAGAAAGCAGGAAACTAACATTTTTTTGCAGATGTGAAAGAAGGCAAGTGGAAATGAAGACTGGGAGAAATTTCACAATACTGAAAACCGATGAATAAAATTTTAACTTAAAAAATTTTTAAGTGTATTTTATTGATTATGTTATTACAGTTTTTCCAATTTTTCCCCTTCACCCACCTCTGCTCTGCACCCCCCAACCCTCCAGCATTCCCCTCCCTTAGTTCGGTTGCCTCTCAGGCATCCCCTACTGGGGACCTGGCCTGCAACCCAGGCATGTGCCCTGAGTGGGAATTGAACTAGCGATCCTTTGGTTCACAGGCCCTCACTCAATCCCTGAGCTATACCAGCCAGGGCTACATTGGGTATTTTCTATTGTTCTGTTTTAAGTTTTCAGATTCTTTTTCTCTGCCTTCACCATTCTGATTTGAGCTTATCCACTGAGTTTTTTGACTTGGTTATTGTATCATTCAGCTCTAAATATTTCTATTTTGTTCTTTATATCTTCCCTTTTTATATTTTATTTTAATTGTTGTTCAAGTACAGTTTTCTGTCTTTTACTCCCATCCCAGCCCAGCCCACCCATACAGCCCTCCCCATCTCCCTCCTATTTCCACCCCCATTAGTTTTTGTCCACGTGTTATTTATACTTGTTCCTGTAGACCCTTCCCCTTTTCCCTTGAAATTCCCTCCCCCTCCCCTCTGGTCACTGTCAGCCTGTTCTCTATTTTAGTGTCTCTGGTTATATTTTGCTTGGGGTTTTTTTTGTTTTATTGTTTAGGTTCCTGTTAAAGGTGAGATCATATGGTATTTGTCCCTTACCACCTGGTTTATTTCACTTAGCATAATGCTTTCCAGTTGCATCCATGCTGTCGCAAAGGGTAGGAGCTCCTTCTTTCTTTCTGCTGCATAGAATTCCATACATTTACAATATTGTATATCAACCCTTTCTTTGATGAGAATTTTTATTTGCTAAAGCATTCTATTTTTTTATTTGTTTCAAGCATGTTTTTCATATCTCCTTAAAACACTTTATGATAGTAATTTTTAAAGTTTTTTGATAATTCTAACATTTGTGTTATCTTGTTGTCAGTGTCTACTAATAGACTTTTGTCATTCATTTGGAGATCATCCTGGTTCTTGATGTGACTAGTCATTTTTTTATTGAAACCTGGGTGTTTTGGGTTATTTTGTTATGAGATTCTGGATCTTATTTAAATATTTTGTTGTATATGTCTCCGCTGATACCGCTCTGATGTGGGAAGGGTGAGTGCTGACTCATTTCTACCATGCTGAAATTATAGTCCAAGTTCTCCAAAGGCACTCCATTGATATTCTGGGGGAACATTTTGGAAAGTCTCTACTCTCCTCCAGCTTCCTCTGATGTTACTTCAGCAAGTAGAGGGTGAAGGTCCTTTATTCAGGTGGAAATAAAAGTCCAAGCTTCTCACATGATTTTCACTGTTGTGAAACAGGACTGTTGTTACCTCTTGATGAGGATAAAAGTCCTAGCTTCCTACTCACCATTCTCTAACATGTCCCTGGCAAGGGGTGGTGTGGGGCTGAGTGTCTTATTCTAGGCTAGCCAGGGTAGAAGCCTAGCCTCACAATTTGGTTTTTGCTGATAGTGTTGGGGGTGGGGCCACAGATTTTTCTGTTGTATTTATTTGGAGTTTTCTGTCTTGCTACTTTTCCCCTTTTCTGATATTTCATCTGAAAACAGCAGGATTTTCTAGGGATTTATTTTTAGAGGGTGGAGGGGTCTGTGCCCATTATTGTTGTTGGCTCCTCCAACACACAATATGGAGTATATAAGGCACAAAGTAAAACCAGAGGACTCACTTCTGTGTCATCCCTTGGATCCAAAGTCTCTAGCCTATCTGCCTTCTTCTGTCCAATGTTCAGTCTTATTTTTGTTTTAAAGATAATAACCAGAGTTTCTAGCTATAATTAGTGAGCAGGACAGGGAAAAGTATGTCTGCTCTACCTTACTGGAAGGAGAAGTTCTATTATCCCAAATAGTAATTTTATGTCTTTGACTTCTTTGACTCCCTGCAGCATATGGCCCTGTCAACTACATAGTCTTTCTTGAAATTTTCTTTATTTTGAGTGTTACTCTACTCTCTGCTTTTCTTCCTAACTATCTTACTGTTAGTTCTTAGTCAACATTATGGGATCTTTTTCCCTTACCTATCTGGTAGAAGAGTTCCTTAGGTTTCACCATCGGGTTTCTGATTTTCACTCTATAGCCTATCATGATTGACTCTCAGATCTAAATAGCAAGCTCAGATCTTTTCATCAAACTCCCTATCCATATATGCAATTGCCTACAGGACATAAACACTTGAATACCTCTCAAGTATTGCAAACTTAACATGTCAAAAATTAATCTCATCATTTTCCATCTCAGACATGATGTTTTATTCCTATATTCATGGAAAGGTGGTATGATATAGTGATTAAGCATGTGCACTCTGAAGCCTAGTTTCAAACTGAAGTTCAGTTTATTACTACCTCCATAGCTATGGGCAAGTTCTTTAATTATTTTACTTCACTAGCTTCATCATCTATAAAGTGGGGTAACATATATTTTATAGATTAAAGGGTAAATTATTAAGACTTAAAATTCTTCAAAGGCTTTCCCCCTCTTTCAGTATCCAATCCAAATCTATTTCCATAACAAACAAGGCTTAGCCCCATGTTTAGTACCCTCCCTATCCTTTATTCCCTTAACAATCCTAACACACAGTCTTTATCCAGCCCTACTGAACTTGCAGTTTTTTTAAATGTACCACGTTTTTTCTGTCCCTACTTCAAGAAAGTAGACAAAAAAGTTTTGTCCTGCCCTTTTAAAATAACTCCTCTCATCTTTTAAGAAGCTGTTCCAACCTTCAAATTCAAGCTGCTGAAGGTTCTTCCCTGATTTATTTAATACTTACATAACCTTTGCCATGCCTCAGGAAATATTATAAAAATCTCTACATACATTAACTCATTTTATTCTTACAATTACATTTATTCTTAGAATTTCGTCTTTATTGATAAAGATAATGAAACACAAATGGATCACACAACTAATAAAAAGCTAAGTGAATTACCACTCCAGTACCATTCTTCCCAAACCTAAGGTTAGACTGAGTACTCATTTTATGTGCTTCTACTTAACTCTAAACACACTTTGAACTCAACATTTTTCTATCAGTCTTTTTATTGTCTATTCTTGCCATAATACATGAAGGTTAGAAGCTGTCTCTTTTTTAAAAGATTTTATTTATTTATTTTTAGAGAGAGAGGAATAGAAGGAGAAAGAGAGGGAGAGAAACAGCAATGTGTAGTTGCCTCTCATGCACCCTCTACTGAGGACCTGGCCTGCAGCCCAGGCATGTACCTTGACTGGGAACCAAATTGGTGACCCTTTGGTTGGCAGGCCAGCACTCAATCCACTGAGTGCCAGTGCCAGTGCCAGGGCCAGAAGCTGTCTTTTTATCCCAGCCCTCAACACAAGACCTGAGCCACTAAATGTTTGCCAGATGAATGAATGGAATGGAATTTGAATGAAACTAACTTAAATTAACAGGAATGAAAGTAAAGGATTGTCTTTAAGTCCCAGGAATCACTGCAGAATGGGGAGTGTGTATTCACACCAGCCTGTGTAAGGACCTTTTAGATTTGTGGTTTGACAGTAAACCCCATTCCAGCCAACAGTAGGATGTAGCTGTCAAAAAACCTAAAGGGATAGCAATCCTCATTAGGTCAACCCCTCACAGATAGAGTCATAAAAGCTCAGCCCTGTCTTTATCATAAACCAGTCTTGACATAGCCAAGGTACATAGTGCATTTCAAATCTGAAATGCCACCAAGTAGAAATTACATTCAAATTGGAAAAATATTAAAATGAAAAATGTATCACATACATATTACACATGTACATCTAACATGGGAAATTTACATCTGTGTTTCCTTTTAGAAATGATTCAGTCAGAATCACTGGGTTTGTGACAAACATGACTATGAGGGAATAATAAAACAACAGATACTATTTTTTTCAAACTTTTTAGTCCTGTTACATTATCTCAGACTGAAAAAATGCCAAGACATAAAATTGAATATACAATATGGTAACAACATGGTCAAAATGTCTTACCTCCTCAAAATTACAACTAGATTATAGAATAACCACATCAAAATTACAACTAGATTATAGAACAACCATTACTCAGAACTGTCAGAAATCAAATTGAATGGAAGTCTTACATCTACAGATTTAAAGACTCCACATCCTTCCTACTGGTAGAAGGAGCAGAGAGGTGGAACAGGCTGGTCCCACACCCAGGTGTGGTGGATAAAAATTCAGGAGGGATATCTTGGGAGTGAGGAGTCCAAGGCTCACACCAGGACCTCAACCCAGGGTTCCAGAGCCAGGAAGATAAGTCTCCATAACTTCTGGCTACAAAACCCAGCAGGGTTGAATCAGGGGAAGAGAATTCTGGAGTCCCAAGCAGTTCCTCTTACAGAACCCACACATGAACTTACTCAGACGCACTGACTTAGAGCTCCAACACCGGGGTAGCAGCTTGAAAGACACCAGTGGCATACAGGGAGGAACTGGAGTATCTGGCATCAAGATGAGAGCTGGGATATAGCTTACTCTCAGACAGAAAGGTAGATAGCAGCCATTGTCCCTTTTCTGAACCCTCCCCCAATAGAGCCACAGAACCAGCAAGTGCTATATCTGAGACTCCATCAACCTGGCTAACACCACTTGCCTTGTCCTGGAGATCCCCTGACACTCTGTCCGACCCTACTTATGGGCCAACCCAAGCTGTGAATAATAACTTTTCCATATGAATTACTGGTCTAAGCTTATGCTTCACAGTGTCCCAAATGCCCTCAAAAAAAGCAACAGCAAGCCTCAGTAAGCCCCAAGGCTATGTACCTCTTGCTAAGTGACCCCAGGCTTGGCACTAGCAGCAGCCAGCTTAGGTTCACAGTTTGGCTTCACCTGGGAACCTCCAAGCCCAGCATAAGTAGCAGCCATCTCAGATTGCTTTATAGCTCAGGCAGTGTGACCCAGTAAAAAACACAGGTGGGGGCTTGCCTTGACCTGTCCACTCACAAAACCTCAGAGCCTGTGCACCCACTGGGCAGCTAGACAATACATTGCAACACCACTACACTGACCTTGCACAGCTCATCTTCTATGGAGGTATGAGATTGGTGGTCAGTGGTCACAGCCAGTCCTTACAGCTGACTGGCCTGGGTAAATCCCTCCCATTGACCTGCTAACAGCAACTAAGGCTCAACTACAAGAGGAGGGTTTACTCAGCACACACAAAGGGTACACCTCAAGTACCCAGCTTGGATGATAGGGGAGGTGGTGCCATGCTACCAAGACACAGAGTCAAAGCCGAACTGCCTAATACATAGAAACAAACACAGGGAGACCAAAAAAATGAGGAGACAATGAAACATGGCCTGAATGAAAAAACAGAGCAAAACTCCAGAAAAAGAGCTAAAAAAATGGAGATAAGCAATCTATTTGATACAGAGTTCAAAACACTAGTTATAAGAATGCTCAAGGAACTTAGCAAGGACCTCAATAGCATAAAAAATATCCAGTCAGAAATGAAGCATACACCAATTGAAATAAAGGGGGATTCACAGGGAAACAAGAGGAGAGTGGATGAAACTGAGAATCAAATCAATGCTTTGGAATATAAGAAAGCAAAAAGCAACCAAACATAGCAACAAGAAGAGAAAAGAACCCAAAAAAAGTGAGTGTAGTATAAGCAGCCTCTGGGACACTTCAAGTAGTCCAATATTTGCATCATAGGTGTGCCAGAAGGAAAAGAGAAAAAGCAAGAAATCAGAAATCTATTTGAAAAAATAATAAAAGAAAACTTCCATAATTTGGTGAAGGAAATAGACATGCAAGTCCAGGAAGCACAAAGAATCCAGAACAAGATGGATGCAAAGAGGCCCACCCAAGACATATCATAATTAAAATGCCAAAGGTTAAAGATAGAGAGAATCTTAAAAGCAGCAAAAGAAAAGAAGTTAGTTACCTAGAGAGGAGCTCCCATAAGACTGTCAGCTGATTTCACAAAAGAAACTTCGCAGGCTAGAAGGGATTGGCAAGAAATATTCAAAATCATGAAAAGAAGGTACCTACGACCAAGATTGTACTATCTCACAAAGCTATCATTTAGAATGAAAGGGCAGATAAAGAACTTCCCAGACAAGAAAACAGTAAAGGAGTTCATCATCACCAAACCATTATTATATGAAAAGTCAAAGGGACTTAATGAAGAAAAAGTTGATCAAAACTATGAACAATAAAATGGCAAGAAATACAAATCTATCAACAATTGAATCTAAAAAACAAAGTAAGCAAACAAAAAAGACAGAGGCAGAATCATGGATATGGAGAGCATTTTAATGATTGCCAGATGAGAGAAGGTTGTGGGGGAATGGGTGAAGGGGTGAGGGAATTAAGAAATACAAAGTAGTAATTATAGAATAGCCATGGGGATGTAAGGTACAGTACAGGAAATGGAGTTGCCAAAAAACTTATATCCATGACCCATGGACATGAACAATGGTCTGGGGATTGCCTGGGGTAAGGGAGGTTGTTGGGTGGAGGGGAGCAAAGGAAGAAAAATTGGGACAACTGTAATTAGCATAATCAATAAAATATAATTAAAAAGCAATATGGTATCAATAACAACAAAATCTTAAAGAAAAGACAAGAAACAGACAAAAATGTTAACCAAGGTTGTCTTTGGTATGGGAATATGAGAAGGTTAGAATTATAGCCCCTCATTCTTTCTACATTATTTATTTTTCAAACATTTTTTAATGAGAACACTGTATATTTTCCCCTTAATGTTTCTTCATCTGTTTTTAAAAAGAACAAAAAAGTAAACTGGTTGAGAGCCATTGTAAGATACCATCAATTGAAAATCTCATACTGCTTTCAAAGAAAGAAAAGCATGCATATTAAAGTTGATGAAACATAAGTACCTGCATTCTTAGCCCCACCACTCGGTGGGCCCGAAAATAATCTCACTAGGAATCCATTGACAATGCTAGGACTAAACACAAAACTTTCTATAACCTCTGAGTTACAGCATTTCTTTAAAACATATTCCCCTTTTCCTGTTCTCTATGTTAGCTCAGGCAATACAAGAGGGTGTCTATCTGTCTGTCTCCATTTCATTCTCTTTTTAAGATTTTATGTATTTGTTTTCAGAGAGAGGGGAAAGGAAGGAGAAAGAGAAGGAGAGAAACATCAATGTGTGGTTGCCTCTTGCGTGTCCCAAGCCGGGATCTTGGCCTGCAACACAGGTATGTGCCATGACTGGCAACGGAACCAGCAACCCTTTGGTTCACAAGCTGGCACTCAGTCCACTGAGCCACGCCAGCTAGGGTTCCATTTTCTTCTTAAGGTTCTATTCCTCTGGCCCTAAGGCCCTACTGCAAATCCTAGTGCATGTGGATGAGGCCAAGCTCAGATTTCTGAACCTTCCAGTCCCCAAATGGAATTTACAGTTAATAAATTAATTGTGCAGAAGTCCCTGAATTTGAAGGTCCCTTTACCCTTGGGGTTTCTGACTCTCAATCAGCTTTTTCTTATGACCTTACATTTGCCCCACCCTTTGGACACTATGTATTATACCCACTGGAGGCCCCTTAAAGGCCTGCAACCCAGTTAGTGTCTGCAGTACTGCTCTGCTCTGTTATGAAAAGCAGCCTCACAGCTGCTACAAGAGCAGCTCCAGAAAACACTTCATTATGGCTTGAATCCTGCTACAGTATTTAAAACAGCTTGGCCACTTAATTAACATCCTGTGGACCATTTATTTTGTGAAATCTCTGTGGTCATTTAGAACCCTAGTTTGTCCCTTCTCCCAATGCAGAGGCCACATCCAGGTGCCTACACTCTCAACCAGCAGGATCTCCCTCTATTTGCCAACACATCATGTGTGTTCAAGAAATGTGTATTCATTCTAATACTGCCCCAAGAGAAACAGAATTAGGCACAGAAGTGGCTATAAAACAAATTCTGAAATATATCTCTAAGCCAAAAGGAAAGAACTCACAGTTTATCACTACCAGGGATGAACTTTTTTAGTGTGTACAACTAAGAGTGGACTTGATTCTTTGAAGATACTCTGAGACACATATGAACTTGTAATGTGATGAAATCCATGTAATGAAAATAAGCATTATATATATTTTGTCCATCCAGAGGTTGATCACATTTAATTATCCAGCTGAAAATAGACTAGAAATCAGAGAACTAGATAAAACCCAAGAGAAAAAGAGTGAAATGACCTTAAAGTTCATCACTGAAATTAAGAGGTTTATAGATGCTAAAGAGATGGGGGGTGAGAAGATGAAGAACTAACAAACAGGGTAGAGAAAAGGAGAGGAAGAATAAGAAGGATGAGAGAGGGACTTGTAGACACCCAGGGAATATTTGATGGTAACAATAATAAAGATGGAAAAGAAAATCAGCAGTTCTGATTTTCTGCCTACTACAGTCTGGGGAAATTGCAGCTGGCAAAGGATGGCTCAGGGATGTCTAGAGAGATGAGCTATAGATATTTGCATTTGTTTTTTCAACAGGATGAAAATAAAAAGAACAGACAAAGGGTGGAAATATGGTAAAAAGAAGTAATGAGGAAAAAGAAAACAAGAACATAAAGGATCTGATTATATGGATTTTTGCCTTTCTGTGCACTCATTGAGGGTAGAAAGCAGTTGCCCACACCTTTGTCTGGAACAGGGCTAGACACACTGTTGGTGTTAGAAAAAGAATACAGAGTGAGTGAATTAAATAAGTAGTAAATCCCAGTATTTATCAGATAAATAGCAGGTTGATCTAACTTTCTGAGGAACCATGTTAAGGTAGAAAGGGAAAGTGACAACGGCCCAGCCATGGTGACTAACAGCTGATTGTTGCTTTAGAAAAGAAGGTAAATGGGGCTGTTTGCTCCCTCCCTCTGCCTTCTCTTCACAGAGAGCATCCTAACCCCAAAGGCCATATTGGGAGTCAGAATACTCTGTTTTTAGTCAACTATTGCTTGACTATTTTGCTGGAAAAAACTCTTAATATATTTCTACTACATGAAGAGAGTTTTGCTGCAGGCAAATTGTGACCTCATATTTGAGAACAAAGGCCAATTTTAAGGCATCCTGATTTTTACTGCTTTTTCAAGAAAATAAATATATCTTTGCATATTATATTATACAGTTTTATAAAGTTTTCAGGAATAAATCTCATCTTACATATAATAAAAAGGGTCCTTAGAATTGCTTTAACAGAAATTAGGATTAGGAGATGAAATGGTACCTAACATTCGTATAACACAATCTAGCTTGGAAGGGTTCCTCTTATCAATTGCCACATTTAATTCTCACAGCAAAACTGTGAGTTTCAGTGTCCTCTGCCATTTTACAGATTTAAAACTGTTTGGGAAATTGAAATTATTTTCAGGTAAATCATAGATGCAGGATTTAAACCTGTATATCTTGTAAAGATCAACTCTGCCTAAAGCTTTGCTGCTTAGCACCACCTCGAAGAGCAACGTGCCATGCCCTCTTGAAAAGTATGATTTAAAGCTCCTTCCTTTGAGAAATGAAGGCTATACAAAGTGAAAGAAAGGAAAAAATACAGGGAACCAACAGTGAAAGGAAGGAAACTGGGACTCAAATCAACAATTTGGAACAGAAGGAAGAAATAAACATTCAACCAGAACAGAATGAAGAAACAAGACTTCAAAGCAAAGAAGGGCAGGCTTACAAACCTCTCGGACAACTAAGCATTCCAACATCCAAATCATGGGAGTGCCAGAAGGAGAAGAGGAGGAGCAAGATATTGAAGACTTATTTGAACCAATAATGAAAGAAAGAAGCCCAGACCCAAAGAAATTGGACCCAAGGAGGAACACACCAACACATATCATAATTAAGTTACCCAAGATGAAAGACAAGGAGAGAATCTTAAAAGCAGGAAGAAGAAAGCAGAGAGTTACTTACAAAGGAGTTCCCATAAGGCTATCAGCTGATTTCTCAGAAGAAACCTTGGAGACAAGAAGTGGCTGGAAAGAAGTATTGGGAAGTCATGAAAGGCAAGGACTTGCATCCAAGATGACTCCATCCAGCAAAGCTATCATTTATAATGGGAGGACAGATAAAGTGCTTCCCAGATAGGGTCAAGTTAAAGGAGTTCATCATCACCAGGCCCTTATTATATGAAATGTTAAAGGGACTTATCTAAGAAAAAGAAGATGCTCAAAAATGTGAACAGTAAAATGACAACAAACTCATAACTATCAACAACTGAACCTAAAAACAAAGACAAACTAAGCAAACAACTAGAATGGAAAAAGAATCACAGAAATGGAGATCACATGGAGGGTTACCAATGAGGAGGAGGAGGATGGGGGGAAAGGTATAGGGAATAAGAAGTGGAATAGGTTGGCACAAAATAGACAGGAGGAAGTTAAGAACAGTATAGGAAATGGAGAAGCCAAAGAACTTATAGGTACGACCCATGGACATGAACTAAGGTGGGGAATGCTTGAGGTCAGGGGCAGGGAAGAAGGGGAGAAAGAGGAGAAAAAATTGGGACAACTGTAATAGCATAATCAATAAAATATATTTAAAATAAAAGCTCCTTCCTTCAGAAACTGCTCTACCTTCCACGAGGTATCTGAGCCATAGCCTGGTTTATCCCCTTTGCCCATTAGCCTTTTGGGAGGGGCCAATCTTTCTTCTAACTGCAGCTGAGTGGCCTGTGTCAGGTCCAGCTGGACAAACACGAACAAGGCACTCAACCACTATGAACTTCATCTTCATGGGGCAGTTATGAGGATAAAGTTTGACAGTACATGCCAATCTTCCAGCACAGCATTGACAGCAATGACAACAGTCGCTTTCAGACTATGTGATCATCCATGTTTCATTTAAGAAAACATGACACATACACACAGAAAAACATGCTTATACATGCATACACATGCATGTCCATTTATGTGTGCACACACATTCCAAATTCATATTTCCAATGGCTTACTAGATCTGGGCTAGCTAGTTGTCTACTTTAAAATAATTTGTTAATCTGTACATCTGTGTTTCATGCATTTTTCTGCTTGTGTGTTATATTTCACAAAATGTTTTTAACAATTTCTGTTGTTTCCAATGGACAAAGTAAATTATGTACTTGTGAAGATTGTTTGAAGTATTAAAGTGTAATAAATGATTATGACAATATTTTTGAAATATGAAAAATAATTGGTTATCTTTATTATGTCTAGAACAACGTGTTATAAGTCATAAGACCTCCATTAATGTTGAAAGCTCCATAAAAAGGCCTACTTTGCTGGGACCAAATGAAAGTAATCACCTCTAGCAGACCTGCAAAGATTGGTTTGGTGTGCAAATCTCTGAAAGATGTTTTATTTGTGTTGTTGTCCTGTCAGATCTTGTTGACATTATCTGAAGCCAAATAACTAGTTAGATATGATGTTGCCACAGAAAAAAACACCCTAAAATGGTTATCTCACTCCTCTTTCCCATCCTATCCAGGACTACTTGGGAATATAAGAATGGTGGTAGAGCTACTGTACTATTTGTTGCTGGATAGTCCTTTGTTTTAACCAAAGACAATTCATTAAGATTGGCTAGTGGGTAAGTGCCCATCAGTAAATGAGTGGATCAAAAAACAATACTACATTTACACAGTGGAACTCTATGCAGCAGAGAGAAAGAAGGAATTTCTACCCTTTGTGACAGCATGGATGGAATTGGAGAGCATTATTCTAAGTGAAATAAGCCAGGTGATGAGGGACAAATACCGTATGATCTAATCTTTAACTGGAACCTAATCAACAAGAGAAAAAAAGCAAGTGAAATATAACCAGAGGCATTGAAATTAAGAACAATCTGACAGTAGCCAGAAGGGAGGTGGGAGGGGATAATGGGGGGAAGGGTTTTCAAGAACAACTATAAAGGACATATGGATAAAACCAAGTGGGGGGTGGAAGCAAGGGAAGTAGATAGGTTTGGCTGGGGCTAGGGGGGTTGTAGAGGGAAATGCAGACAACTGTAATTGAACAACAATAAAGTAAAAAAAAAGATTGGCTGGTGGAAAAGAACCTTATTGCTAAGAAGCAGATATATAAATTCTGCTTCTTAGCAGAATTTCAATAAATTCTTCCACGGTAGATACAAAGTATGGATCACCCAATAAAATATCAGGAAATTATTGTTTTCATTCATACTACTTTCTCTGTCTCTTGTCTTCCCTCATACATACCTCCAAGCCTTACCACATGCTGATTTCTCTCTCTAGAACACATCCCCAGTCTCACCCCAGCTCTGACTTAGCTAACATGTACTCTTCTACCTCAGCTTAGATGACATCTCCAAGAAGCTTATTCAAGGATACCCAAGACTAGACTTGATGCTATTCTTCTGAACTCCTATAGCACCCTGTTACTATCCCCCTCATACTCCTGATCATACTAGATTATAATGGTTTATTCATGGTTTTGTTCACCATGGTAGTTCCAGCATCTATCACGGTTTCTAGCACATAGTGAGTTTTTTAATGAAGGCTATTGAATGAATAAATGAAAACAATTCATTTGTATGAAGCCTTCCCCATCTCTACCAGTAAGAACAAATTGCTCTTTCCATATTTCATAGCACTTTTTCAGAGACCTCTATTCTAGGTGATCTCATGTAATAACTAGTTGTGCTAATTGTGTACTGGATGTCTTCCCTCATGATGTTTCATTTTTCCAGGGGGCAAGGAATTAACCTTATTTATCTTTGTATTTTCCTCAGGACCTAACTTTTTCCTTATTTGTATGAAGTAGATGCTTGTTAAATTTAATTTCTCTGCCCTCTAGCCTTGCTGTCATACAGTTAATGATTAGTAATGATTGGTTCATGATCTGCAAAAAAGTTTAACTACATTAGAGAAATTGCTATTTGGAAGAACAGGTTATGGAATGTTTTGGGAAAGCAAAAAAAAAAACAAACAAAAAACAAACAAAAACAGAAGAATGTGAATAATTATCTCCTAGTTTATCTGGTTTGTAAATCCAAGATTTCATAAATAGGGTCTTGAAGTTTTTTCTGCAAGCATAAACATACTCTTGTGATTACTTTAAAGTTTGCAATTTTACTGTTCATGTTCCCTGAAATGAATACACACATACATACATACATACATACATACTACATACATACATATATTAGGTAGGCCCAGAATTAATTTTAGGGAACTAGATGTGAAGACACTGAGATGTCATATGCACTCATACACACACACAGAAAAAGAGTTGTAAATCAAAGAGAACTTTTTGGTCTCTGCTCTAACTTAGGAGGGTCCCAGTTAACTGAGATAAGAGACAACAAAATCAACACAGCCTGACACTTTTGCAAGACACTAATTTAAACTCAGTTGAAGTCATTGTAATTTATTGCTTATATCGCATACTTGTCTGGTCACAAATTTAAAAAATTAAATGGAACATTACCACCTCTAATACATTAGTCTCCCCGCTCTTTCTCCTGCACAGTCCATTTTCCACACTGTTTGCCAGAGTGTTCTCATGAAAACATAAATCATAATATGTATGTCCACTGCTTAGAGCTCTCCAATAGTTTCACATCTCATGAGAACCAAAAATCTAAAATCCCTACATTGGCCTAGCAGGCCCTGGATGGCTCAACCTCTACCTATGTCTCTTAAAAGTATTCTCCACTTTGCTCCAATTTTCTTTCAGTTCCTTGAACAAGCCAAGCTATTCCCAGGTTAAAGACTTTGCATCCGGTTCTCAGCGGAGCCAGCTGCTCGCTACCGCTTCGGTGGCAAGTACCCTGAGGGAAAGACGAGACAGTGAGATATCCCTGCAAGAAACTTTGAAATACTAGATTGTGATTGGGACGGAAGATGGGGCTTTACTCTAGGCAGCGTTTTTCTCGGCTTCTGTGAAGAGGGGGGAAACTTGGGAATCGGTGGAGAAACAGAGCAAGTGGGCTAGGTTACCGAATCACTTTTGAAAGCAGGACATGAAAAATTATTGCACTCACTGGAAAACCAGACGGTAAGGAGACTGCTACAGGACAAAAGGGGCCCAGGGATCAGCGCAGGGTCTAGGGGTGTGCAGATCCCAGGCCCTCCCGGTGCTCCGGGGTCTGCCCCAGGGCTCCTGGGAGAGGGAAGTCGCTGCTTCCTCCTCCGAATACGGGGGTGAGCAACTCCAGGGGAGAACGTGTTGCTAGAAGGAACAGATTGGCCAGTTGAACTGGGAAAAAATCGCCCAGGGACTATGAACACCCACCCAGAGACCTGGGAGAAGTGAGGGCCTCTAGCCGACAGGACCAGGGGCAGCCTGGAAGAGCGCCCGCACCCCTAGCCCAGTGGAAGTGCAGATTGGTGGAGAGCACAGAGCCCGGCTGCGCTCGGCTCTAGCCCCATAGGGAGGCCTGAATCACGTGCTGCGATCCCGGGAGGGACGTGGTGCTTGGTGTGTTCCTACAGTGGTGGCTCAGAAATTTCCAGCCAGCCCGACCAGAGGAGCCGGGAAAGGTGCCAACACCCGGTCGGAGTGCGGTTCGGCGGGGAACACGGAGCTGGAAAGGGCTCGGCTCCTGCACCGTCGGGAAGGCTGACTCTCGCACGCTTTGAACCTGGAAGGGTCATGGCGAGGCACTTAGGGCGATCCTAGACCCTGAATCTCAAAAGTTTGGGGGAGGGGCGTGCCCTTTTATGATCCCCAGGGGGGGCACAGTGAATCCCAAAATGTCTTGGGTGCCTCCTGAGATCATAGAGCTGGAACCCTGCAGGACCCCAGAGTCTGGAAGAACGTGAAAGTGACATCCAGACAGCCAGTGTGTTTGGGAGCACCCAGGGTACCTGACAGACTTGCTGAGATCTGGCTGGGAGAGAGAGAAGCATTTCAAAGGTCCCTCAGCCAGCTGAAGCCAGCAAGATCAGAAAAAACTGCTCTGGCCAGTTAGAAACCAAAAAGAGGGTTTTTTTTGGAGGGGGGGGGTTGTTTTTGTTTTTTTGTTTTTGTTTTTTTTGTTTGTTTGTTTGTTTTTCGTTTTGTATGGTTTTGTTTGGTCTCTCTGGCTGTTGTTGGTTGATTGATTTTATCTTGTGTTTTATGTGACATTTTATTTTTCAAATCTTATTATTTTTATCTCGCAATCCCTTATGTTTCTCTTCCCTTCATCCTAATATTATTCTTTCCACTCCAAATTTATCTCTCCTGCACTACATCTTCTACTTTTCTTTCCTTTATTTTAATCTTGCAAGTTACCATAAATTTGTATTATCATTTTCTCCCTTTTCCGACATTTTTTATTTTAATACTATTTTGGTATTCTTTTTCTTTCTGTATAATCTTCTTTGCTTGGCTGGTTATACTGTCATGTGATAGGTTCCCCCTGGTATCTCAGTCACAAGGTGTTGATAAGTTACTATCCTTCATCTGTGTTCCATTAATACACCTCTCAAGGTTCTATACTCTTTATTCTTGTTATCTAGACCTCATCAATTCTGCCACAAGACTGTCACTTTACTATTACTGCTAGTAAGACCTAGTCTATACAAATGTAAATGCTTCTGAATACCCCTACCTGATCTCAGCCCACTTTGCAATTTTCTGAACTATACTATTGTGAGGGCTGTCTCTATTCTTTTACTCACTACTCCTATATACTAATCTTTAGTCCAACCCTACATTAGAATCTGACCTCCCACGGCCTCACAACTTTCTAGATCCAACTAACAATCCTCTTGTCCCCAATAAGAGTCTTACCTTCTTTCCATCCTTTCTAAAACGTGGATAGTGGGGTGGAGGATCATGGTTAACATTATAAGGAGCCAAAGGATAACCCATCTTTTCTCTACTGGCTGCTAAAGTAAATATCATACTATACTGTCTTGCTGTTTTAAACCATTTCACCTTACTCCTCCAACTGATCACAAAAAAGAGTAAGGGGAAGCTGTGAACACCAGAATACACGAAGGAGATTGCACCACTGAATCTCACAAATACTCTACCACAGAAGTTCACACCATAATTACAGGGACCAGAACAGATCAAATTAACAAACAAGAAGAAAAAAGAAGAAACCCACGAACAATGAGAAAACAAAGAAACAACCCCCAATTGAAGGGAAAGGAGGAAGCCTCAGGAAAAATGCTAAATGAAATAGAGGCAACTCAACTATCAGATAGTGAGTTCAAAACAATCATTACCAGGAACTTTAATGAACTCACAATGAGCTTTCAGAAATTAGAGGGAAACTATATCAATCTCACAGCAAACTGTATAAACATGAAAAAGGAAATGGAAACTCTCAACAAACGTCAAGAGGAAATGAAGAATACAATTTCTGAACTGAAGAACACAGTAGAAAGAATGAAAAGCAGGATTGATGAAGCAGAAGATCAGATTAGCGAGCTATAGGACAAAGTAGAAAACAGCATCCAGAAAGAGCAAGAAAAGGAAAAGAGGCTCAGAAAGAATGAAGAGGGATTAAGAGAAATGCAAGACAATATGAAACATAATAATATCCGTATAATAGGGATACCAGAAGGAGAAAAAGAAGAGCAAGGGATCGAAAACCTAGTTGAACAAGTAATGAAGGAGAATTTCCCTAATTTGATGAGAGAAAAAGTCACACAAATCCAGGAAACACAGAGAGACCCAATCAAGAGGAACCCAAAAAGACCCACCCCAAGGCACATAATAATTAAAATGACAAAATTTCAAGACAAAGAGAGTATTAAAGGCAGCAAGGGAGAAAAAGGAAGTAACATACAAGGGAGCCCCAATAAGACTAACAGCTGACTTCTCAATGGAAACACTTAAAGCCAGAAGAGAATGGCAAGAAATACTCCAGGTAATGAGAACCAGAGGTCTTCAACCAAGGCTACTATATCCAGCAAGGCTCTTGATCAAGATAGAAGGCCAAATAAGAAGCTTCCCAGACAAAAGAAGTCTAAAAGAATACACCTCCACCAAACCAGCTCTGCAAGAGATTCTAAAAGGACTGCTTTAAGGAAGGGAAGGAAGAGAGAGAGAGAGAGAGAGGAACACACGTACATAAAAGACAATGAATAAGTACCTCTCAATAATAACCTTAAACATAAATGGATTAAATGCTCCAATCAAAAGATTTAGAATAGCTGATTGGATAAGAAAAAATGACCCACATATCTGCTGTCTACAAGAGACCCACCTCAGGATAAAAGACCTACACAGGCTGAAAGTGAAGGGCTGGAAACACATCTTCCAAGCAAATGGACAGGGAAAAAAAGCCGGGGTAGCAATACTCATATCTGACAAAACAGACTTCCAAAAAAGGTCCATAAAGAGAGACCCAGAAGTTCATTTGATAATACTCAAGGGAAGAATCCATAAAGAAGACATAAATATTGTAAATATACATGCACCCAACATAGGAGCACCCAAATACATAAAGAAAATCTTAGAGGACTTCAAGAAAGATATGGACAGCAACACAATTATAGTGGGAGATTTTAACACCCCACTATCAAAAATGGACAGATCTTCCAAAAAAAAATATCAACAAAGATATTGTGGCATTGAACAATACCCTAGACAAACTGGGCTTTACTGATATTTACAGAACCCTCCATCCCAAAGAAGCTAAATACACATTTTTTTCAAATGTACATGGAACATTTTCAAAGATAGACCACATCATAGGACACAAAACAAGCCTCAACAAGTTCAAAAAAATTGAAATCATACCAAGCAATTTCTCAGATCACAAGGGACTGAAACTAGAAACCAACCCCAAGGAAAAAAACCCCAAACACTCAAATTCATGGAGACTAAAGAGCATGCTATTAAACACTGAATGGGTCAAGAATGATATTAGGGAAGAAATCAAACGGGTTTTGGAAACAAATGAAAACAAACTCACAACAACCCAAAATTTATGGGACACAGCCAAGGCAGTCCTGAGAGGAAAGATCATAGTGATACAGGCCCACCTAAAAAACTTAGAAACATTTCAAACAAACAACCTAACACTATGTCTACAAGAACTCAAGAAACAACAACAAAGACAGCCCAGAGCAAGCAGAAGGAAGGAAATAACCAAGATCAGAGCAAAATTAAATGACATAGAGACTAAAAGCACAATTCTAAAGATCAATGAATCCAAGAGTTGGTTCTTTGAAAAGATAAACAAAATCGACAAGCCTTTAAGCAGACTCATCAAGAAAAAAAGAGAGAAAACCCAAATAAACACAATCAGAAATGAAAGAGGAGAGATTACAACAGATACCACAGAAATACAAAGGATTGTAACAAATTACTACAAAGAGCTGTATGCCAAGAAATTTGAAAACCTAGATGAAATGGACAAATTTCTACAAAAATATAATCTTCCAAAACTCAATAAAATGGAAGCAGAAAGCCTGAACAAACCAATAACAAAAAAAGAAATTGAAGCAGTAATCAAAAAACTCCCAACACACAAAAGCCCTGGACCAGATGGTTTCACAGGAGAATTCTACAAAGCATTTAAGGAAGAGCTAACCCCTATCCTTCACAGACTATTCCAAAAAATCCAAAAAGATGGGAGTCTCCGAAACTCTTTTTATGAGGCCAATATCATCCTAATTCCAAAACCAAATAAAGACACAACAAAGAAAGAAAACTTCAGGCCAATATCACTGATGAACATTGACACTAAAATCCTCAACAAAATACTGGCAAACCGCATCCAACAATACATTAAAAAGATCATACACCATGACCAAGTGGGATGCATTCCAGGGATGCAAGGATGGTTCAATATTTGCAAGTCAGTAAATGCAATACATCACATAAAATAAAGCAAAGACAAAAGCCACATGATCATATCAGTAGATGCAGAAAAAGCATTTGATAAGGTACAGCACCCATTCATGATAAAAACACTCAGCGAAGTGGGAATAGAAGGAGTATTCCTCAACATAATAAAGGCCATATATGAGAGACCTACAGCCAACATCATTCTCAATGGGCAAAAATTAAAATCTTTTCCAATAAGATCAGGAACAAGACAAGGCTGTTCACTTTCACCACTTCTATTCAATATAGTACTGGAAGTTTTAGCCACAGTGATCAGACAAGAAAAAGAAATAAAAGGCATTCAAATCTGAAAGGAGGAAAAAAAACTGTCACTGTTTGCAGATAACATGATAGTATACATAGAAAATCCTATAGACTCTACCAAAAAACTGCTTGACCTAATAAATGAATTTGGCAAAACAGCCAAAGTCAATATACAGAAATCAAAGGCATTTCTGTACACCAACAATGAAACAGCAGAAGCAGAGATCAAGGAAAAAATCCCATTTGAAATAGCAAAGAGAAAAATAAAATATCTAGGAATAAACCTAACCAAAGAGGTAAAAGACCTGTATTCAGAAAACTACACAACACTGAAGAAAGAAATCAAGGAAGACACAAACAAATGGAAACATATACCGTGTTCATGGATTGGAAGAATTAATATCATCAAAATGTCCATACTACCCAAAGCAATTTACACATTCAATGCAATTCCTATTAAAGTACCAATGGCATATTTAGCAGATATAGAACAAACACTTCAAAAATTTATATGGAATTATAAACGACCCCGAATAGCTGCTGCAATTTTGAGAAAGAAGAGTAAAGTAGGAGGGATCACAATACCTGACACTAAACTATACTACAAGGCCACTGTAATCAATACAGCCTGGTACTGGCATAAAAACAGGCACATAGACCAATGGAACAGAACAGAGAGCCCAGAAATAAGCCCAAGTCTCTATGGTCAATTAATATTTGACAAAGGAGGCAGCAACATTAAATGGAATAAAAATAGCCTCTTCAACAAATGGTGTTGGGAGAACTGGACAGCCATGTGCAAAAAAATGAAACTTGAGCACCAACTTACACCATATACAAAAATAAATTCAAAGTGGATAAAAGACTTAAATATAAAATGTGACACCATTGAAGTCCTAGAGGAGAACATAGGTAGGAAAATCTCAGATATTTCACGAAGAAACTTTTTTACTGACATGTCCCCTAGAGCAAGGGACATAAAGGAAAGAATAAACAAATGGGACCTCATCAAAATGAAAAGCTTCTGCACAGCTAAAGAAAACAGTATCAAAATTAAAAGAGAACCAACTGTATGGGAAAACATATTTGCCAACGATACCTCAGACAAGGGTTTAATATCCAAAATATATAAAGAACTTACAAGACTGCACTCTAAGAAGACGAGGAATCCAATTAAAAAGTGGGCAAAGGACTGGAACAGACACTTCTCCAAGGAGGACGTACAGAAAATCCAAAGACACATGAAATGATGTTCAATATCACTAGCTATCAGAGAGATGCAAATTAAAACCACAATGAGATACCACTTCACACCAGACAGAATGGCCATCATAAACAAAGCAACAAACAACAAGTTTTGGAGATGTTGTGGAGAAAAGGGATCCCTGGTGCACTGCTGGTGGGACTGCAGACTGGTACAACTACTATGGAAAGCAGTATGGAACTTCCTCAGAAAACTAAAAATGGATCTGCCTTTGACCTAGCAATTCCACTGCTGGGACTCTATCCTAAGAATACTAAAACACCAATTCAAAAGAACCTGTGCATCCCAATGTTCATAGCAGCACAATTTACAATAGCTAGATGCTGGAAGCAACCAAGATGCCCATCAGTAAATGAATGGATCAAAAAACTATGGTACATTTACACAATGGAATTCTATGCAGCAGAAAGAAAGAAGGAGCTCCTACCCTTTGCAACAGAGTGGATGGAGCTGGAAAACATTATGCTAAGTGAAACAAGCCAGGCAGTGAAAGACAAATACCATATGATCTCACCTTTAACCGGAACCTAAATAATAAAACCAAAAAAACAAGCAAAATGTAACCAAAGACACTGAAATAGAGGCCAGGCTGACAGTGCCCACAGAGGAGAGTAGAGGGAATTTAAGGGGACAGTGGGAAGGGTTCACAGGAACAAACTTAAAGGGCACATGGTCATAAACTAAGGGGAGGGTGGGAGGGGGTCTGGATTGGGAGTAAAATGGAGAAGACTGTATTTGAACAATGATTAAAATAAAATAAAAATAAAAAAAGACTTTGCATCCCTTTGACTGGCATGTTTTTTCTTTAGATACTTCCAGAGTTGTCTCGGTCTCATCTTTCTTTTCTCAAGTAAAATATTATTCCCCATCTACTCTATTTAAAGTAACCCTTCATACCACCATTGGTAAATTTCTAAATCATTACCTTCATAGCACTTATCACCATTTAATATCATTATCTTATTTATGGACCTGCTTATAGTGTGTCTTCCTCTTTAACACAGTAATTTCTATTACAGCAAAGGCCTTATACATTGCTATATCCTTGGCAACTTGAATAGTGCCTCATACAGAGTAAGTGCTTAATAAATATTCATGAAATAAATTATTGTGAAAATCGTTTGGGATCCTTTTCAATGCTGAATTAATTGAGTGTCTTACTGAGGGCCAAGCAATTCAATCTGATTCAATTTAATTTCATTCAATAAACATTTATTTCTTTTTTTCACGTCTGATTCTCCAGAACCTAAGAATAGTGCTTGGCATGATATAGGTGCTCTACTAGCAATGATTAAACAAAGGAATGAACTGTGTACCTACTGTGTGCAACACTAAGATAAGGGTAGCAACTTGCAAAGGGGGCCACAATAATGTGGAAAGCAGCCTAGTAGCTCTTTGTTGACTGTCAACAGGCCAAAGGCAGAGGTCAGCTTGGTCTCTATGGTAACATTTAAATAGAAATAGGAAGGCATTTATCCTTTACCTTCTCCTTAGATCAAATAAGAGCTATAAGAAAGCTGAAAAAACGGGGGAGCCACCTCTCTTGTTTGCTAACAGTGTGTGGCTCTCCAAACTGCTTGCTGGATAGATTTAGGGAAAAGGCCTCTTTGTCTATCTTGTTCCCACTGGAGCTCACTGATGGAGGAGTATAGCAAAGGGCCAGTTTCCCAGTAAGATGATCCCTTGAGACTAACCTGAATCAATGCTGGGAAGGAGTTTCCCTGGAGAGGGCTGATTTCCTTAACTTCTTTAGGCCTGAGTGAAAGTTGGGGATGGCAAGGGAAAGGGCTCAGCATGGATTAAAGCTGCAATTTATGAAGCATTAGATAGGCTCTGTGTCACCTCTGGGGTTCTTCCTACAGCTGCATATCTCTCTTGCTGCTCTAGTTATACTATTGGTGACATGTTTATGGAAAAGCACCAATTATACTGTAGGTTCTACACAAAGGATCTTTCTAAAAGCATCAGCTCAGCCCTGCTATTAAGAATTGATCCCAAGATATATTACTTCTATTTATCCAAATTCTCCAAAGTAAGATAACATATCCCCATTTTACAAATGAGAAAATTGAGGCTCAAATGAAGTAGAAGTTTAAAAGCTCAGAATCTAGAACAGAACTACCTGAGCTGAGCTCCATCACTGTGGCATCTGAATTATGCTCTCAGAGGCTCAGCACCCCAATTTGTAAAGTGAGGGTAAAAATAATACATAACTCCATAGGGATTACACACACACAATTCCTTGAAAGTATATGGTAAGTATTACCTCATTGCTCAATAAATATTAGCTGTTCTCATTATTCAAGGTTACTTAAGTTGTATAGAGTCCAGCCTGGCAGTCCCCAAAGCCCAAATTCCTTCTATTATACCAGGGGTAGTCAAACCCTAGCATGCATCAGAATGACCTAGAGCACATGGTAAAACACAGGTTACTAGGCTTCACCTCTACAGTCTAGGTCTGTGTGGAGCCTGAGAATTTTAGTATCTAACGAATTCCCACATGATGCTAATGCTGCTGCTCTGGGGACCCTGCTAAGAACCACTGCACAAAACCCCCAAACCAGAGTTTGTTCTCAAAGAACATCTAAAAGCAGCTCAAGAGATTTTAGATGATAATAAGATGTGAACACTTCCAGAGCAACTGCATTTTAAATAGGGGATTTTGGAAGCTAAGAGACTGTGGCTCATCTTACAGAGAAGCACAAAGTAGGACTGCTTTTTTAGAGCAAAGAACTTGTCCTTCCAATCACAAAAAGTTGTAAGCCAGGTCTTCTTCCAGAGACTCTGAAGCTACTGTGTGCAGCATAAATAGGCTCTAGGGGAAAATCTTCTTTTGACTGCTCACCAGAACCATAATGGAAAACAGCCAAACCTCAGGGTGCTTTGGGCTTTTCCAGCCATGTCCAAACCACATTGTTGGCACTGGTTCAGGCCTGAGCTCACGCCTTGGGGACTTGGGGGCTAACAGAAGATGTGGAGCCTATACATCAGTTTTAACAGTGAGTGAACTTGGCTGGGATGGACTTTTCCTTTCAATGAAACAACTACAAAATACTGCCTCCCAACAATTTATTTCAAAAAGAATGAAACTTGGGTACATGAACCTTCTCAGTTTTCTCACTAACTAAAGTCCATGCTTAGGAATTCTGTACCCTGGAACATCTATACGGACCTTCCTAAATTTGTATCTCTAGTCCAGCTAACACTGAAGCTAACACTGCATCCATCACACAGGGGTCTCTCCATTGCTTTTTAAGACTCTCTGGCCAATTAATGCCCATAGAAAATATCCATTTCCACTATAGACTCTCAATTATATAATTCTCCCACACTATCATAGCACTTCAAAAACCAGACTTTAATCTTCTGTTAGGCAATCTTTGCCCAAGTTTTCCCATAAACATTGGTTTAAAATGTAATTCTTTGGCATAGGCTCCTCCAAATGCAAATTTCCCTGGCAGAATAACACCTCAAAGCAACATCTGAGTGCCAATGATTTGAGGAGTCTTTTCCAAGTGTCAGCAAGCGAAGAAAAGATGGGGCACAGACCTCAGGCTTTTCGGGAGCAGGACCTGTGACTGACATATCTGTATAGTCATCCCCTTAAGAAGGCCCTACTTTTATTCTACCCTTTTTCTTTTCATATTTTGCTAAATTTTTTAGTAAAGTCAATTGGGCATCTCTATGCATTAGTTTCTAAGTCTTTTGAAACACATCTGTATATTGAAAATATAGAAATAGACTACTGTTCCACGTCTCTGATATTGAATTTCTTAAACAACACATCACTTCCTTACTAGAGCATGAAAGATTGTCTCCCCTTACCCTCGTCTCCTCATGTAACATTAGAGTTTAAAATCCTTTAGCAATCTCTTATTGTCAGTGTCTCTCAGTTGGAATTATGCATTAGAATCAGCTAGGTCACTTTTTAAAATCACAGATACCTGGGCCCTACTCCATATCTATTGAGGGTCCAACAAGGGGACTTAGGCATTCAGATTAAATAAAACAACAACATACCTCCTGTTGTTCCTAATGCACATGCTTAGTTGATCTAGTTAAAACTCCTCATTTTAAAGATGTAGATCCTGAAGTCCAAGGAAGAAAGGCACTCGTCCAAGGTTACACAGTCAATCAGTGGCAGAACTGACTCTCTAGTTCCATCTTGAAATTGCCAATTCATCACTTTTACTCACAGCTTTGTCCAGAAGTGGTCTTTCTCTGTGTGGCCTACAAATTTAAATGTATCCAGCAAAAGCTATAAAAGAAAAGAGGCAAAAGGGTAGAGGAAAAACAAGAGGGGGGCACAGTGTATATCAAAATATTCAAGGACTTAAATGGGGATAAGAATCTGTGATGGTCTGAAATTTCCAATACTTATTGGCTACACAGAATCTGCACAGAATTTTTTTGAGAGTCACACTACAAACGCTGTTGGAGAATTTATGATCCCTGAGCTCAGTGGCTATATTCTTCGTATTGTTATTAATCAAACAGATTTGGTCTTTCATTCCCCAGTATAATCTCTTCAATTGTCCTTTGTTCTGTGACACTTTACCCCAGGGGTCCCCAACCTCTGGAGTCAGGGACCAGTACTGGTCCTGGGCCTGTTAGGAACTGGGCTGCATAGCAGGAGGTGAGCTTGAGTGTAATGTGCCTGAATCATCCCAACACCATCCCCTTCACCCCAGTCCATGGAAAAACTGTCTTCCATGAAACTGGTCCCTGATGCCAAAAAGGTTGCAGACCAGTGCTTTACCCCAAACTGAGTCCTACCCAATCTTCTGTCTCTTTGCAAGTCAGACAGGTTCACACCCATTCTTTCTGAGTTAAAACCATTTATGGAGGGGCAGAGACAATGTCCTCATTGACCTACTTACATGAGATGGTTTTCTTTTCAGATTCATTTGGGGCAAGGGGAGATCTGGAAGTCTCCAGAGTTTTTCTACCAACACATCAATGACATCTCAATCTAGAGGAAAGATTTTTAACTGTCGCAATTGTCTGTTTGAAATAATATCCTAAAAGAAACCAAGCTATTGAAAATTCAAGATTAAGAAAAAGTGGCTGAGAGTTGGTAACATCAATTTGTCAATAATTTAACCTTTTACAAACACACAAGTAACCCCTGCCTTCTGCATTTGTGATTTCTGTCCTTCCAAGCCTTGATAGAAGAGGTCAAAAAATGATGCCGAAGTCATTTTATGCATAGCTTTGGGCTCTCCCATCACATCCTTGTACTGTCTGCACTTATCTTCTCTGCTCATTCAAGGCCCTCTACTCAATCTTGTCTCCCACCTTACTGAAACCAGTTACTAAGTGAGCTTCCTAGAATTGTAGAATTCCCTACTCTACATTTCTCTGCAACTTTCTATTTCCTTCATTGTATCAACTATCTATCTTCTCTGCAACAATTGCCTATATTTATTTACTTGCCCATTCCTTAACCTCCTGCACTCTGGCTTCTATCCCCACCACTCTCCTACACCCTTCTATTTTCATCAGTAAGCCCATGAAGTAAAATAATACTTTTAGAGTATGTGACAGGTCCTGACACAAAATAACATTGTAGGTTTTCCCAAACATAAGAAAGCACATGTATATACCCATGCATGTGCACCACGTTCCCCCACAGTCAACTCCAATGAGTTTTCCTCTCTCATTCTTTACTTCTTTGTGGCATTTTACACTGTTGACCACTCACTTTCCACTGAAAGTTTCTCTTAGTTCGCTTCAGTGTCTTATTTCTTTCTGTTTTCCTCCTATCCCTTCCAAATATCCCAAAGTTAACACCTGAAACCTTTATCTTTATAGATTCTCTCTTCCAGAGATCTCTGAAAATCAAACTACAGTCCATGTGCCAGTGTTCATTAGCAAACTGTTACTCTTGGTCCACAATGAGATTAGAAGTTTGTGATAAATGTCAATTGCTCTCATCACTAGGTACGTAGATTAGATCATCTGGCATTTTTTTGGTAACCAAGCTTTCTTGATGAAGGAAGCAGTACATTGATTTACATTCTGTCACAAGTGTCTCCTCTTGTATGGCCTGGTACCTTGAGGAGCACTGCCTTTGAGGTCCTTTACACTGTTATGACTTCAGTACTAACCCCTATTTTTAAAAAGTTCATTCAAATCAACATCTCTAATCCTAGATTTTCCCCAGAGCTCCAAACCTGCATCTCTAGGTGTCCACTAGACTCAAATCACCACCAACAATCAGGATATTCCATTAGCTCTTCAAATTCAACAAGTCAAAACTAAGTTCACACCTAAAATTCTTTTTAGAAACAAATAAACAAACCTACACATCTCCAAATATATATATTTTTATATAAATTTTAATAATACACAAATTTATTTTCCTTGTGAATACTTTTAAAGTTACAGATAAGGTCCATTTTGCATATACCAGTAATCAAGGTTCATTCCTCTCCTCCTCAGAAATATTCATTGTTGAGAGTTTAAATGTTGGTATCCTTCTAGATCTTTTTTTTCTATGCATTTGCATACATATTCAGAGTATGTATTTAGAAAAAAACATGACATTGCTTTTTTACATCTCAGTGCTCAATTTGAAAATGTATCATTTTTGATAATGTATCATTATCAAATTGTTCTCTTCAATCAACAAATATTCTCTAGACCTTTCCATGTCAGTCCACATAGATATATCTAATTCTTTAATTCTTTTTAAATTAAATGTATTGAGGTAACACTGGTTAATAACATTATATAAATTTCAGGTGTAAAACATTAAAATTAGAAATCTGTATATTCTATTGTATGGTCACCACCAAAAATCTAATTTCCTTCCATCACCATATATTTGACTTCCTTTATAAAATTCACCCTTCCCCTCACCCTCTTCCCCTCTTGTAACCACCATTCTATTCTCTGTGTCTATGAGTTTCATTTTTGTTCTGTTTTGTTTTTCTAGTTTGTCTGTTGTCTGAAAGTATTCCATACAAAACACATCCATAGTTTATTTAGCCATTTCCTGTCTAAGGATTAGGTGTCAGAGACACTTCTATGTGTTCGGCAAACCATTTTATTTTCTTCCTCCCACCCAAGAAGTTGTGGAGAGGGTGGGGAGCAATGTAACTAGTTCTGGCCAATGGAAAGTGGATGGAAACGATAAGTTCTATTTCTAAGCTTGGGCACTAAAATCAACAATAAATTCCTCTGCTCTCTTTCTTTTCTATAGAGATTGGGTGAGGGGTGGACATGTGTGAACAATGATGGTATTACAAGATTGGTGAAACTGTATCTCTGTGCAGAGAATATGATCCTTTTCCTCATTGGCCACATTGAACTGCCAGATGAGCAGTACCTTATAGTGTTAAATTATTGAGATTTTTAGGATTGTTTATTATAACATCTATCATTACTTATCCTGACTAATACAAACCTTTAGATTCTTTCCAATTTTTTTCCACACAATGCCACAATGAACACCTTGTATATGTGTGCAGTTCTTTTCCAATAATAAATTCTTTTCTTACAATTTATAGTTTGCTCTAGCTCAAACTTCATGGTCATTGTTAACTACTCTGGTTTTCTGTCCTCTTCCCCATCCAATTAGTTACAAAGTTTTGGTAATTTTCTTGCATTTCTTCTTTCCCCACCACTTCTTAATATTAACCCACCAAGACCTCTACCTCATATGTTGTTTTACTTGCTCATGCTCTATCCAGTCTAATCTGTCTTCACATCCACAGCTGATCTAAGTTTCATAAACATCCATTTTGATCATTCACTGTTATTGCTTAAGAAATTATCACTACCTCCTCATTCCATATACGATAAATTATAAACACTTTGACATAAACTTTTAAAGTATATTTTATTGATTATACTATTACAGTTGTCCCAATTCCCCCCCCTTTATCCCTCTCCTCCCTGCATCACCCCCCATCCACCCTCCAGCATTCCCCCTGCCCTTTACTTCACGTCCATGGGTTGTACATATAAGTTCTTTGGCATCTCCATTTCCTACACTATTCTTAACTTCCCCGTCTATTTTGTGCCTACCTATTCTGCTTCATACTCTCTGTACTTTTCTCTTCCATCCTCCTCCTCCCCCTCCTCATTGGTAACCCTCCACGTGATCTCCATTTCTGTGATTCTGTTCCTGTTCTAGTTGTTTGCTTAGTTTTTCCTTTTGTTTTTAGGTTCAGTTGTTGATAGCTGTGAGTTTGTTGTCATTTCATTGTTTATAGTTTTTATCTTCTTTTTCTTAGATAAGTCCCTTTAACATTTCATGTAATAAGGGCTTAGTGATGATGAACTCCTTTAACTGACCTTATCAGGGAAGCACTTTATCTGCCCTTCCATTCTAAATGATAGCTTTGCTGGATGGAATCATCTTGGATGCAAGTCCTTGCCTTTCATGACTTCCCAATACTTCTTTCCAGCCACTTCTTGTCTCCAAGGTTTCTTCTGAGAAATCAGCTGATAGCCTTATGGGAACTCCTTTGTAAGTAACTCTCTGCTTTCTTCTTGCTGCTTTTAAGATTCTCTCCTTGTCTTTCATCTTGGGTAACTTAATTATGACATGTGTTGGTGTGTTCCTCCTTGGGTCCAATTTCTTTGTGTCTGGGCTTCCTGGACTTCCTGGAGGTCTATTTCCTTTGCCAGACTGGGGAAGTTTTCTTTCATTATTTGTTCAAATAAGTCTTCAATATCTTGTTCCTCCTCTTCTCCTTCTGGCACTCCCATGATTTGGATGTTGGAATGCTTAGTTATCCGAGAGGTTTGTAAGCCTGCCCTTCTTTGTTTTGAAGTCTTGTTTCTTCATTCTGTTCTGGTTGAATGTTTATTTCTTCCTTCTGTTCCAAATTGTTGATTTGAGTCCCAGTTTCCTTCCTTTCACTGTTGGTTCCCTGTATATTTTTCTTTATTTCATTTTGTGTATCCTTCATTTCTTCCTTCATTTTGTGTCCCAGCTCAATCAATTCTGTGAGCATCCTGATTACCAGTGTTTTGAACTCTACATCAGATAGATTGTCTATCTCCTCATTGCTTAGTTGTTTTTCTGGAGTTTTGATCTGTTCTTTCATTTGGGCCATATTTCTTTGTCTTGGCACACCTGTTACATGGTAAGGGGTGAAGCCTTAGATATTTGCCAGGACAGGGCAACCCTCTTTGCTGCATTGTGGTGCTCTCAGTGGTGGAGGGGTCAGAGAGGGAACAAAACCGTTTGCTACACTCTCATCCTACTTTCCATCACTTCCCTCACTTCCTACTAGTGGATTGTGCCCTTTCAGGTGCTTATTCTCAATGGTTGGGTGTGTGTACATTTTAGGACCTTATGGCTCTCCCCAACAAACTCTCCTATGAGGCTGGGAGTTCCTCCAACAGCCACAACCCCCCACAGATTTTCTACAGCCAGGGGTTTTGAGTCCTTAGTTTCCCATGCTGATACCCTGGGTTTTGCGGGTATCTCACTCCCCCATCTTTCCTCCTGGCTTATCTGCATGTGGAATGTGGGATCACCTGTGTGGTCCACTGTCTTGTCTTGTCACACATCCTGTCAGCACCAGCTGCCTGTCTGTGCCCCTCCTACTGGTCTGGGTGAATGTTTTTTTAATTCCTTGGTTGTTGGACTTTAATGCAAATTATTTTCTGGCAGTTCTGGTTGTTCTTTGTTTTTAAACTGGTTGTTATCCTTCTTTTGGTTGTGTAAGGAAGTGAAGCATTTCTGCCTACACCTGCATCTTGGCTGGATCTCACTTTGACATAAAACTTAAGATCACAATCTAGCCCCATTCTACCTTGCTAAATTTACCACCAGTTACTTTCCAAAAAAAAACTACATTTCAATCAGAAGTACTATATTCAATGAGAAGTATTGTGCTACATTCACAATGTTGCTTTTGCTTAGTCCCATTCTTTAGAATTCTGAGTTCTACTCATCCTTTAAGACCAAGATTATATCCTCTTTTTTTTCTGTGAAATAATTTCTGATTATTTTGCCTTAGTGTAATCTCCAAGTCCATAAATTTCTTTAGCACCTTTTTCTCCTCTTTGACTCCTGGTTACTCTGTCTTTAACCTTTTGTGGTTAAAAGACTCAAGAGACTCAGGGTGGCTATGAATGTGGCCAAACACAAGATCATAAATTTACTTAAAACATTATGAGATTTTTTGCCCTGACTGCTGTGGCTCAGTGGATTAAGCGCTGGCCAGCCTGCAAACCAAAGGGTCACTGTTTTGATTCCCAGTCCAGGCACATGCCTGGGTTTCGGGCCAGGTCCCCAGTTGGGGGCACACGAGTGGCAACCCCACATTGATGTTTCTCCCCCTTTCTTTCTCCCTCCCTTCCCCTCTCTCTAAAAATGAATACATAAAATCTTTTAAAAAACGTTATGAGATGTTTTTGTGATTGCATGTCACAATGTATTTAATATGTGGTCTGAAGCAACTCTTCTTCTTTCAGTGTGGCCCAGAGATGCCAAAAGTTTGTATACCCCTGCTAGAACAATCTGTTTCATACCATCACTCACATCAAGACTCCTCTGTAGAATAATATAGCTTTCCTACCTCAGGACATCATCTGCCCTGCAATATTATACTATACACCTCTTTTTCTTTCTATTTAGGAGTACCGTGTCTCCTCTCTACTACTCATATGTCTTCTTCTGATATGTTTGTGTTTTTTTTTTTATAATTATCCCCATATCCTCAAACTCAGTTGCTCTTTCTCTTCTGGCTCTTTTCCACTGATCCAAAAACACTCTCATCTTTTCTTGCCCAAATTAAGGTCAAAGTCGTTGAGAGTGGGATGCTACAGGTATAGCTGTTGCTACTTCAAGGAAAGCAGGAGCAGCAAATATCTGGTGGTCATGTTGGACATCTGTTGGGAATTTCATAACAGAGGGCAGAGGCTAGGTATAAAAATGGGTAGAAGTCACCCCAGGAGTTCCAGATGAAATGAGACAATTAGGCAATCTGGCAGAGGGAAAAACTCTAAGGCAGAAACTGAGGCAGATATGTGACTAAACCCTTGTATTGAGAAAATAGGTCAGATGGAAACTAAGGGCCAAGGGTTTAGGAGGTGAAAAATTACCATCCTAGGTAGCCAGAAATCTATGGTGGCTTTAACATTTTCTTCTTTGTTCCATTTATAATGCAACAAAAAACTCTAATTATGGTTGATGTGTGTAAGAGCAGTGCTGATGCAACCAAATTAAAGAATGAAGAGCCATACACTTTAAAGTGAAATTAAGCATGATTTTTTTTTAAAAAAACCAGTACAGCATCCTCTAATGTCCTTGAAGCTGCCAAAAGTCCTAATCAGAGTCTCTACTAAAGTCTTTATCTTACTTTATCCCACTCCTACTTAAACCAGCTTCTCTTCAAGTACCAGTATAAAACCTACACCTTTTTCAACTTTATAACTCATTCTATTTAATTATTAGTATAATAATATTCTGAAACTAGATTTCATAACAAATATACAGCATTTCAGTCATGTCATGAGGCAAACAGGATTTATTAATGCATCTATTAAAGTAGCCATCTTTAGAATGTTCCTGATATAAAATGTATTCCAAGATCCAAGCAACTGCCTTACAGCACAGCTTTAAAAGCACCACCTATACTTTATTTTTCTATATGTTTGTTTCTTGCCTCATCAGATGATACATGAACACCTCAAATAGGGAATCTGCCATTTTATCTCTTATTTTTCCCCAGTGTTTCCTCAACACTAGACCAGACACATAGCCTACACCTTCTTTATAGGACAGGGTTCAAACAAGAAATCAAATGAATGGCAAACTAAACCTTCCTTCTCTGAACCTATCCTTTTCACTTCTGCTCTTCCTTCACCACCACACTCCTTTTAAAGATTTTGTTTATTTTAGAGATGGGGAAGGGATGGAGAAAGAGGGAGAGAAGCATTGATATGAGAGAGAAACATTGATCAGTTGCTTCTTGTATGCGCCCCGACTTGGGCCCCAACCTTCAACTTAGGCATGTGCCCTGATTGGGTATGAACAGGTGACGTTTCTTTTTGTGAAATGATGCCCAACCAATTGAGCCACACCAGTCAGGGCAACCATCATACTTCTTAAAAGAGTAATCTGTCAGGGCAAATCACTCAACTTCTCTGAATTAGTTTCCATACCTGTATCCTGGAAACACAGCAATTACTTAATTGATGTAAAATGTCTGACTATTTTTTAAAGAATTTATTTATTCAGCCCCAGCTGGTGTGGCTCAGTGGATTGGGTGCGGGCTGCGAACCAAAGTGTCGCAGATTCAATTCCCAGCCTGGGTACATGCCTGGGTTGCAGGGCATGACCCCCAGCAACCGCACATTGATGTTTCTTTCTCTCTCTATCCCCCTCCCTTCCCTCTCTAAAAATAAATAAATAAAATATTTTTAAAAAAGAATTTATTTATTCATTTTTAGAGAGAGGGGAAAAGAGGGAGAGAGAAAGGGAAAGAAACATCAATGTGCAAGAGAAACATCAACCTGTTGTCTCTTGCACACCTCCAACTGGAGACCCAGCCCACAACCCAGACATGTGTTCTGACCAGGAATCAAACCAGCAACCTTTTGGTTTGCAGGAAATGCCCAATCCACTAGGCTACACCAGTCAGGGCTAAAGTGTCTGGCTATTTAATAAAAGTAGTCCATCATTACCATCTTAGTCCTTGGTTCAGTATCAATGAATTACTGTTACTGATAGTGCAAATTAGTCATCTCCCCCTAGGTGTGCTAGAGTGAAAAGAAGAATTGAGCAACACTGTCTGAGATGGCGCTGCCATGGATTTCAAAATTTAATCTTCATAACTCTGTAGAGGATTCCTGATGGACTCAGGAGTGCCCTGCAACCCTGATTTGAAGAGAAGTCTAATGTCAAGCCTAGTAAGCTTCCAAGAGGGCTTCATGTCCTACAGGAAAACATTCCTTCTGGTCTGAAAATGGGGCTGTTTTTATGCAGAAAGAAGATTTTTTTAGACCCAAAGGGGCCAGTAGGTCTGTGGGCCTTACTGTTGAGAAGGGATCTCCAAAACTGTAATTGATTGCTCACACTATCAGAAACAAAGAACACCCTCATATATGCCTTTCTTTATGTATATGCTAGATAAACCACAGCATAATATACAAAAAGTACTGAATATTAGATATAGATAAGAGGTATCTCTTACTAATCATTCTGGCTATGTACTTCAGTATACATCAGACCCTCAGGGCAAGATTTACTGTCTTTGAAATGTTTATAAATCTATATTTTAAAGTTTTAAAAAGGATAATCTGCACTCTTCACTTACTTCCCTCTCATTTATGTCTCATCCTTCTTGGCCTGAGCTTATTCTGGCATCATTCTACTGAATATGCTCTCCTTGAAGTCACCAGCACCCCAAGAGCTGAAACAAACAAACAAACAAACAAAAAACATAGTATTCCCCTGAAATTCCCTCCCCTCTGAACACTGTCAGAAAAAAAAAAAAACAGTATTGCATGCAGAGAGACCCATGGATTACTTGGTGCTCAAGTATCTGGGTTCATAGTGAATAGCTATAGGAACTCTATTCTAAAGATGCATAAGGCAATGTTGGAAAATTCTATAGCAGCAACTAGAACTTGCACCTTTTGCTACAGCATGGATGGAATTGGAGAGCATTATGCTAAGTGAAATAAGCCAGGCGGTGAGGGAAAAATACCATATGATCTCACCTTTAACTGGAACATAATCAACAAGAGAAAAGAAGCAAGCAAAATATAACCAAAGACATTGAAATTAAGAACAATCTGACAGTAACCAGAGGGGAGGTGGGAGGGGATAATGGGGGGAAGGTTTTTCAGGAACAACTATAAAGGACACATGGACAAAACCAAGAGGGGTGGAAGCAAGAGAGGGAGGAGGGTTTGGCTGTGGTGGGAGGGAGTGGTGGGAAGTAAATGCGGGCAACTGTAATTGAACAACAATAAAATAATTTTTTAATTAAGTTATTTAGTTAAAATTTATGGCACTGTGGTATTCCTTAAGCTAGTGGTAGGGATGGGAGTAAAAGGGGGAGTGAGAATTAGTTGACTTCTTCAGGCTCATTCACACATTTTGGTTTCTACAGAGGAGTGAGAGCACACGGGTGATGTCATCAAGACTACAAAAGCCTCCTTCCCTCAACAGTCTTGTCTCCAGAGAAGTCAAACTTTTCTAAAAACTCTATCCTCTGATTTATGCTCACTAACCATCAAATGCTTACACAAAAAAGAATCCTTATCAAGGGAGGAAAATCTATGATATTTCAGTATATAGTTAGCCAATCTTTTTTTTTCATATTTTTTTTATTTTAATCATTGCTCAAGTACAGTTTTCTGCCTTTTACTCCCATTCTAGCCAACCTACCCATCCCTCCCCACCTCCCTCCCATTTCCACCCCCCCTAGTTTTTGTCCATGTGTCCTTTATATTTGTTCCTGCAAACCCTTCCCATTCTCCCCTGAAATTCCTTCCCCTCTTCCTTCTGGTCTATTTGCCTCTTTTTATCATCATACCTAAAACATGACTTGATGAAGCTTAATTTTAACGCAAAAGAAAGAATTTTACAGAGGAGTAAAAATTCAAGCAGTACTCAGCAGAAAGAAAATAGTTAAAAGCAAAGGGTGAGTCAGCTCTACAATCATTACCATAGCTAATGATATCAAAGAAAATATGGACATCCATACATATCTCACCTAGGTTTGCTGACTGGCTTTGTTGTCAGTGTCCTATATTTTCATTATATTGATTAACAATCCATGTAAGGTTAATGAGGACCTGGCAAAGCAGAGTTTGGTCCTCTGCTATGGACTGAATTGTGTCTCATCAAAATTCATATGTTGAGGTTCCTAACCTCTAATGTAATGTTATGTAAAAGTGGAGCCTTTGGGAAGTAATTAAGCTTACATGAGGTCCTGAGGGTGGGTCTTCATGAAAAGATTAGTGGTTTTTAAAAAGAGACAGCAGAGAACTTGTTTCTCTTTCTTCACCATGTGAGGACAGAGCAGGAAGGAGACTTTCTGCAAACCAGGAAAAAGTTCTAACCAGAACTAAACCATCATGATCTCAGACTTCAGTTTCTATAACTATGAGAAATAAATTCCTATTGTTTAAGCCACCACAGTCTATGGTATTTTGTGATGGCAACCCCAGATGACTAAGACATCCTAGGCTCTCCCCCTAGGGATAGCAACTTCAGGTAATTAATGATGAGTTAATTCAGTGTATACTGTCTGCTCCCAGTTCCTCCAACTTTTCTGTTGCTCAATACGCTCAGGAAAAAAATCTTAAATTGCATAGAAATCACTTCTCTCTACTCCTCTTGTTTGTCCTTCTCTAGGCTATGTTTATGTGAGTAGTTCAAGACATTTCCATCCTCAAGCCTTTTATTTCTGAAATTCCACAGAAGCTTGCAGATTGGGCAAAGTTCTCATCTCCACTCCAAGCCTCCATTTCTCCTATGAAGATGTGGTAGAATAGAAAAATGCTGCTGTTTTGTGCTGCAGTTGGAAAAGAAGTCAACGTTATTGGGAAATAATGTAAGCACAAAAGAGGATTATGAAAGGAAAAAATATTTTCCTTTCATAAATATGTAAGGAGGAGTGGTTAATGAAAGGGGAGGCAGTATGGATAAAGAGCAGTTGCCTCCTACCACAGGTTGGAGTGGACACCAAATGAGTAAGAATGGAAATGGCTGGTGTAATATTCCTTCTTATCACTTCTAGAGACCTTGTCACAATTTGTAGTGAAATTATACTCTCCAGAATTTGATTGATTTTGAAACTATCCACTTTATGGATTCAACAGTGATGAACTACAGATGGATATTTAATTCTCACAGGGGTATTGAAGAAATTAAATGAAATAATGCATGTAAAGTGTTTAGCATGGACCCTGGCTTATAGTAACCATTCCATAAGTGGGGGTTGTTGTTCTTGATGTTGGTTAAATTAGGCTTTCCTTATTATAGTAACTGTGTTCCTGGCGATGTTAAGTTTGCCCTGAGTCAGTTTTGTGATGACATCAATTGTGGTAATGAGGGAAGTTGGTTGATAGCAGCCCTGAGAAAAAGTGAATCAAGAAATAGATGAAATGCATGATCCATCCTGCTACATGAGCTTAGGAGTCATTAGTGACATGTCCTTTCTCTCTCTGCCCCCAATTTTCAATCTATTGCCAGGCTCTATTTCTTCTCTTAAATATCTCTTGATTGGCTTCCTAACTTTCTCCCAACTTTTCTATTCCTCCCTCATAGTCTATTCTTCAAAGAAAGGTCAGTGTAATCTTCTTAAGATGTAAATTAGGACATCCCATTGACTGCAACAATTTGATTACATGCCTTTACCTCCACTGTTTTGCCAAATCTCACTAAAATGACAGTAATCTGTGGAGAAATTATTATAACAACATGGTTTTTGAAGCTAGAAAATAGAAATACATGGGTAATTTCCCGAGGAAATTGAATCCAAAACTGACAGTGGGGAAAAGTTGGTAAGCAGCACAATTCACAGCAAGAATCTACAAAGATTCAACAACTGGTAGTACCAGTACTTCCAGAATTGGGGGTTAAAGTAAGAATGAATGCAGAGTATTGATTACATTTTTATTAAGCTGTTAGAGCCCAAGTTCCTGTACACAACTCCACAGAATTTGGTGATTGTTTCTGTCCTCCTGTCAACTGGAAGATGTGAGGCTTATTCTTTGTTAAGAGTAAGCAAAGGGTCTCTGGGCTAGGCTTAACATTGAGCACAGTTGAGACAGCAGTAATATATGGAAAACAGGAAAATTAAGAAATTTACATATTGATTATTGAGACCTCTAGTCCCTTACCCCACTTGATTCTCAGCATGCTGGCACTTAAACTTATAACCTCTAGGAAGGGTAATAGAATATTTTTCTTTGGGAATATGAAAAACCCAAGAAATACTTAAATATTAAGCACTGGGGTTTGTCCAAACCCCAATACTTAACTCATAGGGGTTGTCCAATGAAATGACTTAACCAGACACTTTTGCAGTGAAGCCTATTGTGGTAGATAGACCTAAGTTGATCCCAAGTGAGTCTCACCTCCTAGTGTTTATACCTTTGTGTAATTCTTCCCCCTTGGATGCTGGTGGGACCTATGACTTTCTCCTAGCCTACATAATATGGCAAAGATGATGGGATTCACTCTTATAATTAAGTTATGTTATATAAGGTTCTGCTTTAGCAGACTGTAGCCAGGGTCTCTTGAGAGCCTAACAAACTAAGAGTGCATGCTGGTGAAGCCCTCATGGCAAGAAACTTCCAGTGGCCTTAAGGAACTGTGTGTGGCCTCTAGGATCTAAGGGTGGCCTCAGTCAACAGCTAGCAAAAAGTAGTGTCCTTAGTCATATGATCACAAGGAAATAAATACTGCCAAAAGCCTGAATGAACTTGGAAGCAAATTCTCTCCCAGTCAAATTCCAGATGAGAATGCATCTAGAGCAACACCTAATTGCAACCTGTGGGACCCTGAGTAGAAGGCCCAACTACACCAGGTTCTAACTCCTAGTAATCAGTAAGAGTCATTTGAAGCCACAAAGCTTGTGGTGATTTGTTACACAATAAGTAAAGACTAGTGCATTCATAGTCTATAAGTCTCACTAAGTATTCTGACCTTTGAATGAGTTTTCTAGGTACCTATTCATAAATGTTAGCAGACAGCTAAGTATGATGAGGTATTTGGGGAAAGCTTCTTATTGATAGATAGAAAGATAGAGATAGAAAGGTAGAGATAAAGATAGAAAGATTCTGAAAGGTAGAGATCTAAACCAACAAATAAACCAAAAACTGAAAAAAAGCATAACCATTGTTATTCTCAAAGAGATTGGAGAAGATATTGCATCCATCAAAGAACAAGAGAGTTATTTTTTTAAAGGATACTCAGAAAACAAAAATTACTCTTAAAAATTCCTGCTCTTGAATTTCTCATTAGTGAATGTTATATAATAAGGAATTTGTCTGGTCTTTGTCCCAGATTCCTAAAATGTTGCTTCTAAATCCTTGGGATTTTTGAGTGATATGAGTGTCTTTGTTATTAATGGTGGACTTCTGGGATCATCTCTGAATTAATGTTAATGAGGTGACTCATGATGAGTCCCTAGATAGTTTCAGGATGGGAGCTGGCTGTGCTGGAAAGACCACTCATATTACTAAAGGGTTAGGGCTTTGAGCCAGATGATATCAGCCCAATCTAACCTCTGGGGAGGAAGTGGGTATTGGATATTGAGTTAAAACACATGGTCAATGATTCAGTAAATCATGTCTACCTAATAAAACCATAATAAAGCCCTGGCTGGTGTGGCTTAGTGAACTGAGTGCAGACTGTGAAGCAAATGATTGCTGGTTCTATTCCCAGTCAAGGCATGTGCCTGGGTTGCAGGCCAGGTCCCCAGTGGGGGGCGCACAAGATACAACCACACTCTCCCTTGATGTTTCTCTCCCTTTTTTTGTCCTTCCCTTCCCCTCTCTCTAAAAATAAATAAATAAAATATTTTTAAAAACCATAATAAAAACTCTACTATGATACTGATGAATCTTGATCCCATTGGGGACAGGGGAATGAAAGCTCCACTTTGGGGACCCTCTCAGACCTCATCTTATGGATCTCTTCATTTGGCTGCTTCTCATTTGTATGCTTTATATAAAATTGTAACTATAAATACAGTGTTTTCCTGAGTTCTGTGAGTTGTTTTACAGAATTATCAAACCTGAGTGGGTCATGAGAACCCTTAAATTTGTAGCCAGTTAATCATAAATGTGAGTAGCCTGGGGACCCCTGAACTCATGACAGCATCTGAAATGAGGGCTAATGTATAGGAGCTGTACACTTAACTAGTAAAGTCTACACTAACTCTGGGTAGTTAGTGTCAGAATTGCATTGCAGTATTGCAGAAGGATTGGCAGATAAAAACTGAAGAGATCACCCAGAAGTAAAGTGAACAGATAAAGAGAAGGGAGATAGAAGATAAAATATAAGGAAATTATAGGATCAGCCCAGGATGTACAACAGAACAATAAGTTCAGGAAAAAAGATCAGGAAAATTGGAGAGAAAAAACATGATATAAATAATTCAAGAAAATTTATTAAAATTAAAAGACAGTTTTAAGATTGAAAGGGCCCACAAAATGCCCACAATGGAAGAAAATGGATATGCACCAGGGTCTATCAATGTGACACTGCACACTAAGGGCAAAACAAAAAACATAACAACTTTTAGAAAAAAATAAAGGTAACACACAAAGGATCAGGAATCAGATGGCTTTAGACTTCTCAAAAGTTAAGAGCTAGAAGATAATGAAATGATGATTTGAAAATGGTTGGAAATCATGCAGAGTAAGAGCAGTGCTACAAACCTAGAGAGCAATTAGGTCATTTTGGAACAATTCAAAAGTATGTCTCCCAGAAGATGACATTGATAGACAAGACTTCACATCATCTTCACATATTGAGAAAAGATTAAACAATTGGGGGACAGGTTATATGGGAAGCAATGCTAAATATATATAAAAAGAAAAAATTGAGCCTTCCCTGGTGTGACTCAGTGGATTGGACTTGGGCCTGCAAATCCAAGGGTGGCCAGTTCAATTCCCAGTCAAGGCACATGCCTGGGTTTCAGGCCAGGTCCCCAGTAGGGGACATGTGAGAGGCAACCACACACTTATGTTTCTCTCCCTCTTTCTCCCTCCCTTCCCCCCTCTGAGAATAAATACATAAAATCTTTTAAAAAAGAAAAACACTGAATAAACTAGATAATTATCAGCTTCATCAAAAATAAACAGATGTGAAAGAAAAGAAAAGTAATTATATTATGCTACATAACTCAATTGTGAGTAGGATTTCCAGAGTCAGAATAGCATAAACACTGAATATTGATATAATGTCAAAATTATGACATTAATGTACTGGGAGAGTGGTAGCATACAAAGTTTGTTTTGTGTGTATATGGGGGCTGGTGGTGATAATGAGCTAAACTCTCCTCTTCCATAGAATGCTTTAATCTGAAAATTATTAATTAACTTTATAAGCATACCATTTAGCCAAAGGAGTTCAAAGTAGTTGTCTCTAGGGAATTGTCTCCTTTTAGGAGGGGTTTACCAGCTGTAACAAATAACTATTTGTTTCTTTAAACTGCATTTAAAGTAAAAAATTTAGAAAATAAGGACTTCCGGCAAGATGGAGGAATAGGTGGATACACCGTGCCACCTCGCACAACCAAGATTAGAAAACCAATAATTTACAACAATAATTTACTATCAGAATAACACCCAGATCCGGCAGAGGATTTATCTGAATGGAAGTCGGGCAGCCAAGAAGTTGAAGTAGACGCGTTCATCGGACTGGTAGGAGAAGACGAGCCGGCGGGCGCGGGGCTGGCTCGGGTCGGCGGCGCGTGGAGGTCGGGGGAAGGTTTGGCGCGAAATCAGTGCAAAAGCCATCCAGCGCGCAAGAAGGCAGCGGTGATCCCTGAGTACGCAAGCTGCGGCTGGCAGACCCAGAGGGGTAGTGATTGTGGACCAGGGCAGAACTCGCGGCCCGGAAGCCCAGACAAGGGTCTGAGTCCAGGGGAACAGAACTACCGCCATTGTTTTCTCCCATCCCGCTCCCGTGCCCGCCCCCGCCCCCGCCCCACCCCCACATATAACGTCACAATCTAGCGACTGGGGTGCCCAGCCCCGGTGAGCACCTAAGGCTCCACCCCCCACCGTAACAAGAGCGACCAGACCGGGAGGGGGGGGGGGAAAGGAGAGACAGGGGGGAAAAAAACCCACAAAAAAACTATGTTTTCAACAGAGCAGATCAGTCCCCCAGGACTCATTGTTTTGAGTGACCAAGAACTAGCCAATCTATCAGATGCGCAGTTCAAAACACTGGTGATCAGAAAGCTCACGGAACTGGTGGATTTTGGACGAAATTTAGATGAAAAATGCAGAGTACCATAAAACATATGCAGGAAGACACGCGGAGGAGAGCCAACAGTGAAAGGAAGGAATATGAGTCTCAAAACAATACAGTGGACCAGAAGGAAGATAGAATCAACCAAGCAGGAAAGCATGATGAAATAAGAATTCAAAAAATTGAGGAAAAGATTAAGAGCATCCAAGACACCTTTAAACGTTCCAATATCCGAATTATAGGGGTACCAGAATCGGAAGGGGAAAAGCAACAGATTGAGCACGTATTTGAACAAATAATAAAGGGAACAGTCTGGCAAAGGGAACAGTCTTCCAAGAAATCCAAGAAGCTCAGAGAGCCCCAAAGAAGTTGGACCCAAGAAGAAACACACCAAGGCACATCATCATTACATTAGCCAAGGTAAAAATGAAGGAGAGAATCCTAGAAGCAGCAAGAGGTAAGGGGACAGTAACCTACAAAGGAGTTCCCATCAGATTGTCAGCTGATTTCTCCAAAGAGACCTTACAGGCAAGAAGGGGCTGGAAAGAAATATTCCAAGTCATGAAAGACAAGGACCTACATCCCAGATTGCTCTATCCAGCAAAGCTTTCATTTAGAATGGAAGGGCAGATAAAGTGCTTCTCAGATAAGGTCAAGTTAAAGGAGTTCATCATCACCAAGCCCTTATTTTATGAAATGCTAAAGGGACTTATCTAAGAAAAGAAGATAAAGAAAAGACATGTATAGTAAAAGGACAGAAAACTCACAAATATTAACAACCACACCTAAAGCAAAACCAAAAGAAACTAAGTAAACAATTAGAACAGGAACAGAACCACAGATATGGAGGGCACATGGAGGCTGAGCAGCAGGGGGGTGGGAGGAGGAGAGAGGGGGAAAAGGTATAGAGAATAAGTAGCATAGAATGTAGGTTGAAAATAGATAGGGGGAGGGCAAGAATAGTACGGGAAATGTAGAAACTAAAGAACTCATAAGTATGACACATGGACATGAACTAAAGGGGGAAATTCGGGTGGGAGGGGGGTACAGGGTGGAGGGGAGAGAAGGGGGGAAATGGGACAACTGTAATAGCATAATCAATAAAATATATTTAAAAAAAAAAAGAAAAGAAAAAAATTTAAAAAATAAGAACCACTTAAAAATTTAAGATATGTCATGTCATCAAATTGCTTTAAACTCCTAGTGGCCTATCAGGAGTAGAGCACTTGAATAAACTCCTAGTGTTTTACCATTACAATTAGAATAAAATCCTAACTCTTTCTCATGAGTTATATAGGGCTCATCATGATCTAAATCCCACCTAACTATCTTACTTCATCTCATACCCCTCTCCCCTCCCCATCTTCAGTATCCAGCCACTCTGGTCTACTTTCTCTTCCTCAAATGCACCAAACATGTTCCCATCTCAGAGACTTTGTGCTTGCTGTTCCCTTTGCCTGGATCTACTTGCTCAAGATGTTCACATGACTGGATCTTTCTTTTCATTCAGGACTCAACTACATATTGCCTCTTGAGAGGTGCGTTCTGCAATCAAACAAACCAAATTCAAGGAATAGTCTAAGAGTGAACTGACCCATACTCTACAAAAATGTTAATGTCATGAAAAACAAATAAAAGCTGGGGAATATTCTAGATTAAAAGAGACTAAAGAAAAAATAACTAAATGCGATCTATTATTTGATCTTCTATTCATATTTTTAAAAAGCTATACAAAACATTATTGGGACGATTGGATAAATTTTACTGTGTATTTTTATTAGATAATAACTAATATATCATTGTTAGACTTCCTGAATATGATAATTACATTGTGAATGTACACGAATGTCCTTTTCCTTAGGAGATACATTCTTAAATGCTTAAAGTAACTTTCAAATGCTTTGGCCAGAGAGAGAGAAAGAAAGAGAGAGAGAGAGAAAGAGAGAGAGAGAGAGAGAGAGAGAGAGAGAGAGAGAGAGAGAGAAGAATTATAAATACCAAGTAAATGTGGCAAAATATTAACAAAATGTTAACAGGAATGGTGAATATTAATCAAGAATATGTGTGTTCACTTTATTATTCTTACAACTTTTCTACAGGGTTGAAAACTTCCCAAATCAAAAGTTGGTGGGATAAAATCTTGAACTTTAAGTTTGATGACATTAAGATAGTAAGATAGTAAGTTGGCTAAGATAGTAAGATAGTAAGATAGTAAGTTTGCTAAGTAATTCCCAACTGTTTCAGATATGTTATAGGATTAAGTTAATAAGTGAATATATTGACCAAAGTAGCCTTTTAGGTACTTCCTATCACATCATCCTCTTTTTTTCATTGTATTTATCATTTTCTAAAACATTTATTTAATTTATGGGTTTGCTTGTGTATTTAATATCTGCATTTCCCTAGCCCCTGTCCCATAAGTGCTGGTGTCTGTCTTATTTACTTTCTTTTCCACTTGTTTGAATCCCCAGCATTCAAACAAGTGCCTAGCACATTGTAGATGTTCAGTAATTATTTGTGAAATGACTGAATGAAGCAATACCAAGAAATCTTGGATAGAAACGATGGTCACACTGGTATAATTTTTCCCCTAAGGTCTAGTTAAGGCTCTGAGGTCCTATTGACAAACAGCCTTGTTAATGCAGAGACCTGTGAAGCTGTGAGAGAAAAAGAGAGGGAATTTAGCCTTTCTGGCATATGTACTGTGAGAAAAGGGAATGTGACCTACCAGAAATGGCAGTAGCCTCAAAGGTTACAAACCAGAGGACAGGTATTTAAAATTCAAAGGTGATTGATGACAGGCAGGTTCTGGAAATGCCTGTTTAATGCTTTATTCTTCATCCAAGATAGCTGAGTTATGTGACACCTTGTCCTTACAAGTGACTTTAATTGTGTATAGACTCTTCCCTGAAATTCCCTCTTACCATAGAACTGATGAATTGTGCATTTTGTGCTAACTCTCAGTAATGAAGGGGAATGGCTGGGAAAGAGGAAAAGGGGCATCTAAGAACACAACAGGTCATTCTTAAGAGGGAAAGAAAGCTACATTTCTCCCTAACTATTTTCATCATAATAAGTCTGTCTGTCAAATCTTTTTTTCTTAATTTCTTTTCCCTACCTATTTTCCCCTCCTCTATCACTATCCCCCATCCATGGTTCATGCCAGAAAAAAGTATTTTTTTGAGACTTGAAGGGTAGTAACGTAATTTTGGGCAGGGACAACCCTTACTAAAATAATACTTTTTTTTTCCTTTTCAGGTAAGGATGCACAAACAAACACACTTACAAATATTGAGAATGGTTATTGCAGTTGTCTGCCTGCCTCCAGAATTAACACCAAATCATGAGGGATCTAAGACAATCATTTCCATTGTCTCTAAATACCATCACCTCAGGGATACTATTAGTTCTACTCTCACCACCCCACCCTACCCCTACACATGCCTGTGACCTGTCACATCAAATTCTAACAACTACTTTCTCTATGACATTAGAGCCATCTATTTTCTCTTATTAATCTGAGCTCATTTTCAATCCTTGGCAGTTCAGGACTGGATGAGTTCTTCTCATCAGCTTTTCCCCATATCTCAGCCAGAGTATTGTAAGTCAAAGTTTCCAAAAAATCCATTGTTTTAATCTTCCTTCAGATTGCCCTTGATCTTTTCATCGGTTTTCAGGTCTACAAACATCCCATTCTTGACTGTCAAAACGAACTTTTTTATCTCCTCCATTCTCCTGGTCATTCATCATCAGTTAGAATTTCAAATTAGAAATTCCATTAGCATGTTTAGTCCATGAAAGCAAAATAACCCATTATGGACTGAACCCAAGTGTATAGGCAGGCAGTTAAGCAGGTCCAGCCAGCGACCTTGGCACAAGACTTGAAAATGCAGACCTAAAACTAAACGTTGCAGCAAAAATCAAGAATCACGATTTCACACATGACCCCAAATTAACTATACCAACTCAGGAGGAACAAAGTAGATTTGTAGATGCTCCAGGATCAAGTACACCGCCAAGGATAGTTTTTCTCATTGGTTGGTTTGACTAAGTCATCCCAATACTCAGTTTTCATTGGCTCCCAGTTATCTTTAAATCAAATGTTCAAACACTTCAGTTTGGCATTCAAAGCATTTTACATCTCCCCTTCTTCCTACCAGTTACTCTTCTCTAACCTAATTACTCATTAGTCCTTGGAATGGTCCCTCTATCTTAACCAGCCTGGTATATTCTCACCACCAGATTTCAATGCTCATTCTTCTCCTTGCCTGTAATGCCTTGCCTGTACTTCCTCCTTGCTAGTCTATATTAATTGCATCATTTAAGACCCACTTCAAGATGTGCCCCTTCCAAGAAGCTTTCCCTGATTCATTCACAGTATCACTAATATTTTGTACTAAAACAGACTTTAAAGCTAGCTGATCAAGTTCAATGTTACCGCATCCTCATTTTCAGGTGAGAAATTTGAGGCTCAAAGATATTAAATAATTTGTATAAGGTCATGTTGTGGCCTTAGTGGTAGAAACTTAACCTGAAGACAGATGTCCTGATTTCCTTTGCAAATTTCCTTTCTATGTTATGTTGTCATGCTTTGTTCCTATTGTCCCAAACCACACATACAAGCACAAAGTGTGGTGTTATGATCATAAACTGGTGTCTGTGTTTGTATTGTTTTCCCCTACATTTGGTTTATGTCAGCCACTAAGTTCTAATAATTTTTTTTTATTTTAATCATTGTTCAAGTACATTTTTCTGTCCTCTACTCCCATTTCAGACTACCCACCCATCCCTCCCCACCTCCCTCCCATTTCTACCCCTCCTAGTTTTTTTCCATGTGTCCTTTATATTTGTTCCTGTAAACCCTTCCCATTCTCCCCTGAAATCCTCTCCCCTCTCCCCTCTGGTCACTGTCAGCCTATCCTCTAGTCCTAATAATTTTTAAAGGGCACTGGTGACTTTGTTTTTCTTCTGAAATATGTTTTATTTATTTATTTTTTAGAGAGAGGGACAGAGAGACAGAAAGAGAGGAAGAGAAACATGTATGTGACAGAGAAACATTGGTTGCTTGCCTCTCATACATGACAACCAGGGATGGAACTACAACCCAGGCATGTTCCCTGACTGGAAAACCAAACCAGCAACCTTTTGCTTTGTGGGACAATATCTGACCATCTGACCTACACTGGTCAGGGAAAGTTCCAATAATTCTTCAGAGAACAAATCATGTCTAATATTTCTGCCCCCTCTTTTTCACCCCTGTGACACCTAAAAAGACTGGATATACCTCAAACTAGCATTAAATGCATATTAACTGTGGAGTGTTTAACTTTAAGAAAATATAAAAACAGAATTGATAAAACATGTACACTCTGGACTTCCAGTCAAGATGGAGATGTAGGTAGACACACTTTACCTCCTTGCACAACCACAAGAAGAATCACAACTAACTTCAAAACAAAAAACACGCAGAACTGCCAGGAAATTGAACTATATGAAAGTCTGACAACCAAGGATTTTAAAAAGCCATATTCATCCAAATGAGTAGGAGGGGGCAGAGATGGGGGCCCAAGGCAGATAAGACACAGTGAGGCATGGAGAAGTGGCAGCAGTGGCGGTGGAACAGCCAGTCCCACATTCATGCGTGGTGGATAAAAATTGGGAGGGATACCTTGGGAGCAAGTGATTCCAGCTCCAGGTCAGACCACACAGCCCAGGATTTCCACATGGGGAAGAGAAAGCCTCATAACTTCTTGCTGTAAAAACCAGTGGGGGTTGAGGCAGCAGAAGAAACTGCTGGTTACTCAATAGAGTCCATTTAAAGGGCCTGCATGGACTTAGAATGTACATAAACCCACCCACTCTAGGAATTATCACGAGAGCACCAGCTAGAAGGGTGCCAGTTACATACAGGAAGTGAGTGAAGTGACTGGAAACAGGGTGAGTGCCAGATAAACTTCCAGAAGACAGGCAGCAGCATTGTCTCCTCTCCAACCCCTCCCCACCACACAGAGCCATAAAGTAGTAAAGTGGCTTGCTCTGCCCTGGCAAATAACTAAGGCTCTTCCCCATACAATTTAACAGGTGTGCTAAGATAGGGACTCAAATAAGTTTTACTTAATACACAGAAACAAACATAGGGAAGCTGCTAAGTTGAAAAGACAAAGAAATATTGGGCCAAATGAAAGAACAGAACAAGACCCCAGAAAAAGAACTAAATGAAATGGAAATACCCAACCTATCAGATGCTTAGTTCAAAACACTGGTGATTGGGATATTCAGAGAACTCATTGACTATGGCAACAACATAAAGGGGAAAAAAATAAAGTTTACAGTAAGTGAAATAAAGAAAATTCTGCAGGGAGCCAACAGAAGGGAAGGAAGCCAGGACTCAAATCAATAATTTGGAACATAAGGAAGAAATAAACATTCAACCAGCACAGAAAGAAGAAACGCCAATTTTAAAAAGTGAGGAGAGTGTAAGAAGACTCTGGACATCTCCAAATGTGCTGAAAAACAACCAAATCATAGGGATGTCAGAAGGAGAAGAAGAACAATCGAAAACTTATTTGAAAAAATAACGAAAGAAAACTTGCTTAATTTGGCAAAAGAAATAGATGTACAAGTCTGGGAAGCACAGAGAGTCCCAATCAAGTTGGACCCAAAGAGGACCACACCAAGACATATCATATTTAAAATGCCAAAGGTTAAAGATAAAGAGATCATCTTAAAAGCAGCAAGAGAAAAGCAGAGTTACCTACAAAGGCATTCCCATAAGACTGTCAGCTGATTTCTCAAAAGAAACTTTGCATGCAAGAGGGGACTGGGAAGAAGCACTCAAAGTGATGAAAAGAAACACCTGCAACCTGGATTATACTATCCAGCAAAGCTGTCACTTAAAATAGAAGGGCAGGAGTAAATCAGAGTTGGCAACATGGCGGAGGAGTGAATGGAAACCACATTCACCACCTCCCAGGACCAATCTGGAATTACAACAAAATTGTGGAGAAATTATCCAGAATAAACAACTGAACAATAGTAAGAAAGAAGCCTTATAACCTCTGACAGACAGAAGAACCAGCTTTGGCACAACCTGTCTGGTAAGGAGTGCAGTGGAGATTCCAGAGGGCTGGGTAGTCACCGACAGGTGGCAGTACCAGAGAGATAATTAAGTGGCAGGTTGGATCCCCCTGAGAAGAATGGAATCTAAACTCTAACCTAGCATTCACAGCCTAGAACACCAGAGGACAAAAAGTACACAGATCACAACTAGTGGTGAAAAGGAGCAGGGTTGCTTTCTGCCAGAGATGGATGGCTGGAGATGCAAAGGCAGTTTAAAAGGCCAATGCACAAAATTTCACTTGCTGTCACTTACCTGGGGTTCTGGCAAAGGCAGGCGCAGAGTGGGCTGGAGACACCTGAGGAAAGACTGGGGACGGAAGCTTTGGAGAGAGAGCAGTGAGTAGCTGCAGGGATCCTGGGGCTTAGTCATCCCCCAAAGGGTGTCAGCCATCATATTTAAGCAGACTACTCCCCTCTGAGCACCAGCAGCCACAGGGGAAACAACAGCCCCACCACCAAGAGAGACTCTGCAGTGGTTCTGTGGTGCTTAAGCCTGACTGCTGAGCACAGAGTGACTATTTAATAACTGAAGGAGACAGCCACAGACATAGATCCCTGGCAAAGGGGAAACAGAGTGGACTAGGGCAACTTAAGGAGAGACTGGGGATGGAGGCTTGGGGGACAGAACTGAGCAAGGAACCGCCAGGATCCTGGTGCTGAGTCATCCCCCCAAAGGCTGCAGCCATCGTGCTCAGGAAGACAACTCCCCTCAGAGCAGCAGCAGCCTGAGAGGAAACAATAGTCCCCATCCCAGGAGGAATTCTGCCCCCACCCTATGGAGCTTAAGTTTGACTGCTGAGAGCAAAGTGACTAGATTAACAATGGAAGGAGACAAACATAGACAGCAGATTTCTGGCAGTCTCAGAGCAGGCTGCCTAAGGTTAGATGGGGTCAACATCTGACATCATCAGAGGTGGACCCAGAAAGGAAAAACAGTGGTAAATACGAGATACTACAGATACAAAATGCATTGTGGTCTCCTCCATGATTAGTGATATTTTTCTATCCTGCATAGCTTTTTAGCAATCATTTTTTGTCCAACAAATTTGTGTGTGTTAAGTCACTAAAATTTATACTATAGTTTATTTCTCTCCTTTCTTATAATAGTCTTAATCTCTTTACACACTTATTAATACTGGTTCATTTGCTGTTGATACTAGGATTGCAGGGTGGGGGAGATATTTTTACAAATGTGGGTTTGTTCCCTGGGCTTTGTGGTTTTGTTCTGGCAGCACCTGCATAACAGTATACAAGAGGAGGTGGGTGGAGTAACCCTCAGTCAACCAGCTGGAGAGAAGGACCCACCAAAGAATGAACCAACAACAATCAAAACCCAATTACATCCAGAGAGCCAACATAATGGCATCCCAAGAGCAACAAGTTCAGTAGATCAAAGAGACTGCACCACTGAATTTTACAGGTCTCCTACCATAGAAGTTCATACCACAAACTCAGGAAGTCAGAACAGATCAATTTAAGAAGCTAAGGCTAACAAGAAGACTCGCACAATGGGAAGACAAAGAAACAAACCCCAAATGAAAGGAAAGGAGGAGGAGCCCTGGCTAGTGTAGCTCAGTGGACTCAGTGTGGACTGCAAACCAAAGCGTTGCTAGTTTGACTCCCAGTCAGGACACATGCCTGGGTTGCAGGCTGAATCCACAGTGGGGGCCATATAACAGGCAGCCACACATTGATGTTTCTCCCTCTCTCTATCTCTCTACCTTCCCCTCTCTCTAAAAATAAAGTTTTTAAAAAATATTTGTTAAAACAAAAGAAAGTAAAGGAGGAAGCCTCAGAAAGAATGCTAAGTGAAGTAGAGGTGAGTCAACTATCAGATATTGAGTTTAATGAAATGGTTATAAGGAAGATCAATGAGCTCACCAAGAATTACCCGAAACTACAAGAAAAAATACAATGAACTTACTGCAAACCATATCAACATGAAAAAGAAAATAGAAACCATCAACAAGAGCCAAGAGGAAATGAAGAATACAGTTTCTGAATTGAAGAACACAGTAGAAGGAATCAAAAGCAGGCTACATGAAGCAGAGGATGAAATCAGAGAGCTGGAGGACAAGGTAGAAAAAACTCCCAGAAAGAGCAAGAAAAGGAAAAGAGGCTCAAAAAGAAAAAAAAGTGTTAAGGAAACTGCAGGACAACATGAAATGTAATAATATCCATATAATAAGGATACCAAAAGTAGAAGAAGATTAAGGAATAGAAAACCTGTTTGCTAAAGTAATGATGGAAAACTTCTCTTATTTGATGAAAGAAAGTCCTGGATTTCCAGGAAGCACAGAGAGTCCCAATCAAGAGGAACCCAAAGAGGCCCACTCCAAGACACATTTTAATTAAAATGGCAAAATTCCAAGACAAAAAGATAATCTTAAAGGCAGCAAGGGAGAAACAGCAAGTAACATACAAGGGAGCCCTGATAAGGCTAGCATCTGACTTCTCAATGGAAACACTACAAGCCAGAAAGGAATGGCAAGAAATATTCCAAGTAATGAGAAGTGAAGGCCTGCAACCAAGATTACACTACCCAGAAACTCTCAATTAAACTGGAATGTGAAGTAAGGAGTTTCCCAGGCAAAAGAATGCAAAAAGAATACACCTCCATCAAAGCAGCATTGCAAGATATGCTAAAGGGACTGCTTTAAAAAAGATGAAGAAAAAGAGTGAAAGAGAAAAGAATGTGGGTACAAAGGGGTAAAATGGCAATGAATAATAACCTATCAATAATAACCTTAAATGTAAATGGATTAAATGCTCCAATCAAAAGTCATAGAGTAGCTGAATGGATAAAAAATCATGATTCACACATATACTGCCTAAAAGAGACCCACTGGGAACAAAAGACTTACACAGACTGAAAATGAAGGGTTGGAAACAAATATTTCAAGCAAGTGGACAAGAAAAAAAAAGTCGGGGTAGCAATATTCATATCAGACAAAATAAACTTCAAAACAAAGGCCATAAAAAATAACCCAGGAGGACACTTCATAATATTAAAGGGAAGAATCCATCAGGAAAACATAAACATTATAAAGATATATAAACCCAACATAGGAGCACACAAATATATAAGGAAAATCTTGGAGGACATCAAGAAACATATAGACAGCAACACACTTATACGAGGGGATTTTAACACCCCACTGTCAAAAATGCATAATTTTTTAAAAAAAATAGCAACAAAGATATTGCAGCATTGAAAAAAAAATGTTCTAGATCAAATGGACTTAACTGATATATATAGAACCTTTCATCCCAAAGATGCAAAATACACATTCTTTTCAAATGCATATGGAACATTTTCAGAGATAAACCACATGATAGGACACAAAACAAGCCTCAACAAATTCAAGATAATTGAGGTCATATCAAGCATTTTCTCCAACCATGAGGGAATGAAACTAGAAACCAACCTCAAGGGAAAAACTCAAAAACACTCAAATTCATGGAGATTTAATAGCATGGTATTCAACAATGAATGAGTTAAGAATCAGATGAAGGAAGAAATCAAAAACTTTGTGGAAACAAATAAAAATGAACTCACAACAGGCTAAAACTTATGAGACACAGTGAAGGCAATCCTGAGAAGGAAGTGCATAGCATTACACGCCTTCCTAAAAAGATAGAAATATTTCAAATAAACAACCTAATCCTACATCTACAAGAACTGGAGGAACAACAACAAAGACAGCCCAGAGCAAGTAGAAGGAAGGAAATAACCAAGATCAGAGCAGAATTAAATGACATAGAGACTAAAAGGACAATTTTAAGGGTCAGTAAATCCAAGAGCTGGTTCTTTGAAAAGATAAACAAAATTGACAAGCCTTTAAGCAGGCTCATCAAGAGAAAAAGAGACAGGACCCAAATAAACACAATCAGAAATGAAAGAGGAGAGATTACAACTGACACCCAGAAATACAAAGCATTGTAAGAAATTACTGTGAAGAACTGTATGCCAAAAAAATTGGAAACCTAGGTGAAATGGACAAATTTCTAGAAAAATATAATCTTCCAAAACTCAATGAAGAAAGAGCAGAAAGCCTGAACAACCAATAACAGCAGATGAAATTGAAGCAGTAATCAAAAAACTCCCAACACACAAAAGTCCTGGATCAGATGGTTTCACAGGAGAATTCTATAAAGCATTTAAGGAAGAGTTAACCACTATCCTTCACAGACTATTCCAAACAATCCAAAAAGATGAAAGACTCCCAAACTCTTTTTATGAAGTCAGCATCCTCCTAATCCCAAAACCAGATAAAGACACAACAAAGAAAGAAAACTTCAGGCCAATATCCCTGGTGAACATAGATGCTAAAATCCTCAACAAAATATTGGCAAAAAGAACCCAACAATACATTGAAAAGATCATACACCATGACCAAGTGGGATTCATCCCAGGGATGCAAGGATAGTTCAATATTTGCAAGTCAGTAAATGTAATACATCACATAAACAAAAGCAAAGACAAAAACCACATGATCATATCAATAGATGCAGAAAAAGCATTTGATAAGGTACAGCACCCATTTATGATAAAAAAAAAAAAAAACTCAGCAGAGTAGGAATAGAGGGAGAATTCCTCAACATAATAAAGGCCACATATGAGAGACTTACACCCAACATCATACTCAATGGGCAAAAACTAAAGTCTTTTCCACTAAGATCAGGAGCAAGATGAGGTTGTCCACTTTCAGCACTTCTATTCAATATAGTATTGGAAGTTTTAGCCACAGCCATCAGACAAGAAAAGGAAATAAAAGGCATCCGAATCAGAAAGGAGGAAACAAAACTGTCACTCTTTGCAGATGACATGATAGTGTGCATACAAATCCTATAGACTCTGCCAAAAAACTGCTTAACCTAATAAATGAATTTGAAAAAACAGTGGGATACAAAGTCAATATCCAGAAATCAAAGGCATTTTTGTATACCAACAATGAAACAGCAGAAGCAGAAATCAAGAAGAAAATCCCATTTGATATAGCCAAAAGAAAAATAAAATACCTAGGAATAAACCTAACCAAAGAGGAAAAAGACCTATATTCAGAAAAATACACAACACTGAAGAAAGAAATCAAGGAAGACCAAAACAAGTGGAAACATACACCATGTTCATGGATGGGAAGAATTGACATCACCAAAATGTCCATACTACCCAAAGCAATTTACAAATTCAATGCAATACCTATTAAAGTACCAATGGCATATTTCACAGACATAGAACAAACACTTCAAAAATTTATATGGAATCATAAATGATCCCGAATAGCTGCTGCAATTTTGAGAAAGAAGAGTAAAGTAGGATACTTTGCCATCAGGTATTGTGATCCCAATACTAAACTGTATTACAAGGCCACTGTAATCAAAAGAGCCTGGTACTAGCATAAAAATAGGCACAGGGACCAATGGAACAGAACAGAGAGCCCAGAATAAACCCAAGTCTTTATGGTCCATTAATATTAGACAAAGTGGGCAGCACCATAAAATGTAGTAAAAATAGCCTCTTCAATAAATGGTGTTGGGAGAACTGGACAGCTACATGCAAAAAAAAAAAAAATTAAACTCGAGCACCAGCTTACACCATACACAAAAATAAATGTAAGGTGGTTAAAAGATTTAAATATAAAGTGTGACACCATTAAAGTCCTAGAGGAGAACATAGGCAGGAAAATCTCAGATACTTCATGCAGCAACATTTTTACTGATATGTCCCCTAGAGCAATGGACATAAAGGAAAGAATAAACAAATAGGATCTCATCAAAATAAAAAGCTTCTGCATGGCTAAAAAAAAAAACAGTATTAAAATAAAAACAGAACCAATGGTATGAGAAAACATATTTGCCAATGATACCTCAGACAAGGGTTTAATCTCCAAAATATATAAAGAACTTACACAACTCCACTCTAAGAAGACAAGTAAGCCAATTAAAAAATGGGCAGAGGACTTGAACAGACACTTCTCCAAGGAGGACACACAGAGGATCTAGAGACACATGAAAAGATGCTCAGTATCGCTATCAGAGAGATGCAAATCCACAATGAGATACCACTTCACACCAGTCAGAATAACCATCATAAACCAAGCAACAAACAACAAGTGTTGGAGAAGTTGTGGAGAAAAAGGGATCCTAGTACACTGTTGGTGGAATTGCAGACTGGTACAACCACTATGGAAAACAGCATGGAATTTTCTCAGAGAACTTAAAATGGATCTGCCTTTTGACCCAGCAATTCCACTGCTGGGATTATATCCTAAGAACCCTGAAACACCAATCCAAAAGAACCTGTGCTCCCCAGTGTTCATAGCAGCACAATTTACAATAGCCAAGTGCTGGAAGGAACCTAGGTGCCCATCAGTAAATGAATGGATCAAAAAACTATGGTACATTTACACAGTGGAATTCTATGAAGCCTAAAGAAAGAAGGAGCTCCTACCCTTTGCAACAGGATGGATGGAACTGGAAAGCATTATGCTAAGTGAAATAAACCAGGCAGTGAAAGACAAATACCATATGATCTCACCTTTAACAGGAACCTAAACAACAAACCAAAAAAACAAGCAAAATATAACCTAAGACACTGAAATAGAGAACAGGCTGGCAGTGACCAGAGGGGAGAGGGGAGGGAATTTCTGGGGAATTTCAGCGGAAAAGGGGAAGGGTTTATAGGAACAAATATAATGGACAAAAACTAGGGGGGATGGAAATGGGAGGGAGTTGGGGAGGGATAGGTGGGTTGGCTGGGATGGGATGGGAGTAAAGGACAGAAAACTGTACTTAAACAATTATTAAAATAAAATTTAAAAAAATTAAAAAATAAAAATGGAGTAAAAATAGCTTCTTCAACAAATGCTGTTGGAAGAACTGGACAGCCACACGCCAAAAATCAAACTTGACCACCAACTTACAACATACACAAAAATAAATTCAAGATGGATAAAAGAAATATAACTTATGGCATCATAAAAGTCCTAGAGGAGAACATAGGCAGGAGAATCTCATATATTCCATGCAGCAATATTTTCACCTATATGTCCCCTAGAGCAAGGCATGTAAAAGAAAGAATAAACAAATGGGATCTCATCAAAATAAAAAAAGCTTCTGTACTGCTAAAGAGAACAACATTAAAATGAAAAGACAACCAACCCTATGGGAAAGCATATTTGTCAGTGATACATCAGACAAGTGTTTGATCTCCAAATCATATAAAGAATTCACATGATTTCACTCCAGGAAGAAAAACAACCCATTTAAAAGATGGGCAAAAGTGTTGAACATACACTTCTTCAGGGAGGACATACAAAGGGCCCAGAGAGATATAAAATAATGCTCAGAATTACTAGCTATCATAGAGATGCGAATTAAAACTAAAATGAGATACCACTTCACACCAGTGAGAATGGCCATCATAAACAAAGCAACAAACAAGTGCTGGAGAGAATGTGGAGAAAAGGGAACCCTAGTGCACTGTTGGGAATTCAGACTGGTGTAGCCACTGTGGATAACAATATGGAATTTCCTCAGAAAACTGAAAATGGAACTGCTTTTTGACCTGGCAATTCCACTGCTGGGATTATATCCTAAGAACCCTGGAACACCAATCCAAATGAATTTATGCACCTCAGTGTTCATAGCAGCAAAATTTACAATAACCAAGTGCTGAAAGCAACCTAGATGCCCATCACTAAATGAATGGATCAAAAAACTGTGGGACATGCACACAATGGAATTCTATGCACCAGAAAGAAAGGAGCTCCTACCCTTTGCAACAGCATGGATGGAACTGGAGAGCATTGTGCTAAGTGAAATAAGCCAGGCAGTGAGGAGTAAATACCATACTATTTCACCTTTAACAGGAACCTAATCAACAAAAGAAAAAAGCAAGCAAAATATAACCAGAGATATTGAAATTAGAACAATCTGATACTAACCAGAGGGGGGGGTGGAAAGGACAAAATGCAGAAAACTGTACTTGAATAACAATAAAAAAATTAAAGGAATTAAAAAATAAAATAATAAACACCACCAAATGTATAAAGCACCAGAGAAGAGTGATGGGAAGTGTGCAGTGGGCTCAGGTAGAACCTGCACATGATCTTGAAAATTACATTATGATGTGACAAAATTGTAGATAACTAAATGCAGTGCATACACTCACAATAAAACATGGGAAATCTAAATGAAGTCAGTGGGCCATATCACTGTCAATATCCTGGTTTTGCAAGATGTTTCCACTGGGAAAAACTGTAAAAATGGATCTCGTATTATTTCTTAAAACTGCATGCAAATCTATAATTATCTAAATAAAACTTCAGTCAAAAAAACAAGTACACTCTGGGTGTATTACTTTATTACATATATATTCAAAAAGATTCTTCTAAACAAGACTTCCTATAGTGAGCTTGGTTACAGACCATTAACTACCATCCAGAGAGAGAGAGAAAGCTGAGAAATCTCAAGGTAAAAATATGAGAATAATGGCTCCTCTTACAGGCTGGAAAAATAGAAGGACATTAAAGCAGACTTCCACTTTGCAACCCAGAGGATGTACACAGTACTTGTCTCGTAACCCCCAACTCAGCAGTATGTTCTTATCTTCCTCATCTGGGAGTTGAGTGACACACATTTTAAATGTCTGTTCCACCACTAATTATTTCTGTGACCTAAGACACATCAGTTAATCTCACTGGACTTGTGTTTTCTCATCTGTAAAAGGTTAGAAGGTGGGATGTAGGATGGAAGTTTAGACTTGCTTTGCCTCACACATTTGTTGTGAAGCTCAACATAATACGTATATGTGAAAGGACTTTAAAATCAAAAGGTATTATATAAATGCAAGTTATTAATTTTTAACTCCCCATTCCATATCAGTCAAATCTTAGGAGACTAGAGCAAGTGAAAGATAACAGCTTTGCATGTTAATATCTAATTTAACAGTTTAAATCCTCTACTTTTTCCATAAATGCTATTGTTCATTTCACCTATTTATTTTAATTAGTAGAATATTATAAAGGTTGCTATTTTGGCTTTGCACATTGCCAAGGTGGTGGGTGGTGGCAGAAGGTTGACAGCTTCTAAGACTTAGGCAAGGCACATATTTCTTCCATAAATTGCTCTAAAAGTGAGGATTTAGGGAAATCAAACCTATTGGTCAGGGAGAAGTGGGCTACTATTTTAGCACTAAGTGTCATTCTCTCATTTAATACTGAAAGTTTAAAAAAGAGGGGGAAGAGCCTTAATCTTGCTGCATTTCTCAGGTTTTCTCTCTTTTGCATCCCCAGAATTCCTGGCATGCCTGAAATCACAGGATCTCTGTGCTAGATTTTATGAACATATATTTTAAATGGAATCACAATAAATGCTGGAGGTAGAGGTGAGGTAGCACATTACATACTCAAAGATATGACCGCACTATCCTGATCTATCCTTCATCTAGCCCAATTGGGTAACTTGTATAACATGTCCAAATGTCCCAGGTTAGGGACCATGTCTGCTCTGAGATACCCAGTACTATGTTCATGCAAGCCTCTGTGAAGATGGTCATCATTCTTATTATTAGGTAGCTCTTGGTCTTTATATCAGTATTGTTCAATTAGAAAGGAGCCTCTTAGGAGATCATTAGTCAGCTGAAATATCAAATACTGTTAAAAAGCAAAACAGAAGAAAAAGAAACCCTAACCAGTAACTTACAATGAATCATCCATTTAACAGATGTTTCCTGAATCCTTACTTTGGTCTCAGTCCCAGCTTAGGTTTTGAGGAAAATATACAAATACATGAGTAAAGTTTTCTTTGCTAAAGACTAGTAGACTAAGGGGAAGAGGAATGTGTCAATAGGATACAGCAAAGGTGTCTGAAAGTCAGGCATCAATCAACCCAATCAATTCAAACTATTCGCTCTCCCACCCCCATGTTCCCATCAAACATTGTATTCAATTCTGAAAAGAGACTAAAAAGCAAAACAAAACCTTGCTATAACATTAGGCAATAAGGCATCCTGTGATGTGTTGAGGATTTTTTAAATTTATTTTTAGACAGAGGGGAAGGGAGGGAGAGAAACATCAATGTGTGGTTGCCTCTTGTGTGCCCTGCACTGGGAAACCTGGCCTGCAACCCAGGTATGTGCCCTGGCTGGGAATCGAACCAGTAACCCTTTGGTTCATAGGCCAGCGCTCAGTCCACTGAGCCACACTAGCCAGGGCTGAGAATTTGTAAATTAAATTAATCATGATGCAATCCAGGCAGTATATCTCTAGCAACCCACCCTAATGGAGCAAAAGCCATGCACAAACAACCATTTTAGCATTCAGCCTCAAACTGACCTTACAGCAAGAGTTTACATCATCAATTTTGTACTCCTTGTGATTGAGCATAGAATTATAGACAAGAGTACCAAAGAACATATATAAAGCAATAGCTCCAAGTTGTCACCTGGTGGTATCCTGCTTGACAACACCACTCTATGCCAAAACCCCAACTCATCACTCTCTAATCAAAGGGGCCATTCTATTCAGTGACTGTTCTGCCATCAACCCTTCTGACTATATGCCACAGTTTAGTGAAAACACTACTTAAATGTGAAATATTGGCACCTTCTAACGACAGATTTCACCAAAGTTTAAAAGTCTGAGAAGTGAATTCCAAATGCAGGCTGACTGGCTGGTCAGATCTGGAATCTGGATGTTTCAGTCCTGAACTGTCAGAGTTAAAAGTAGTTTGGCTGCTTGAGTGTGGGATAGGAAGGAGGAGAAAAAGCCCTAGGAGGGTGAAGAGGATGAACTTTTTGTGTGGATTTACTGAAAGAAGGCCTGTCATCAGTCAGGGAATTTGATAGACAGGGTTTGCCACCCCACCTCCTTGGGCTTCCCCTGTCCCAGAGGTTAAGGATAGTTCCTAAACTAGTTTAGTAGCTGCCAAACAATGTAACCCTTATCCAAAAAGGTGGGCTTAGGCTGTGATGCTGCAGTGAGGATATGGGAAATGCAGATCTCATCAGAGATTCTAGTGTTGGGAGGGGGCTTGATGAGACTGTCTTCTTAGGTATTACTTAGTGCTGTGATATGGTGTAGGGAACAGAAAAATGATGCAAGTTCTAAAAAATTCTGGGTGGGTCAGTGTCGATAAGAAAAAGAAAAATTGCCAGTGGAGGAGACAGTCTGGGAGGAGAGGGCGAGAAAGGGGGCTGCAGAAGGAGGGTTGCTATCCATAACTGCAGCATTATGTGTGTCAGAGATAAATTCAGTTGTTATATTTAAAAATAGATTTATAGGTACTCCTTCACCCAACCCCCAGGCAACAGTGGCTTAACAGGTCGTCTTCTCAATTTTTTAATCGCAATTTTGCAGTATATTGGTATCTAAAGTCTAGGTCTGACTAACGAGATGCTTTGTATGTATATGTCCATAACTAACAATTTGGAAAGCTTCTAAAGCCTCCTTATATGGTGAGAAGGGTGCTGCGGCAGTGACCAGCGATTCTTTTTGCCACATAATCTTCAGTCCCTAATGTCAGAGTGCTTCTTAGGAATCAGAAGGTGGAAAAGGTGTGCGTGTTGGCAGTGAATTTCCCCCTGTCCAAAATACACACACACGCATTAACAAGTTCAGTAAAAAGTACTGCTGATGCTTCGGAAGTCCGGCTGAAAGAAAAAGGCAAGCTCCCTCGGTAAAGGCGGGCCCAACAGATGCTCGTATCACTGCGGAGACCAGGGCAGCTGGAGCTCACAGCCCAGCTGCCGCTTCCCGAACAATCTTGCCTTGCTCTGCAGGCTGAGTAAAGCCAGGGCTCCAGCCCTCCCTAATCACACACATTTCCTGAAGCACCCCACACCCTGTACCCAACAGCAAACCACTCAGATCTGGCAAAGCTCAAAAACACAAAATATGAAGGGGCTGGCGGGGGGTGGGGGGGGCAAATTTTACTTCAGTCCAAAGGATTGAACACACACACACACACACACACACACACACACACACACACACACACACGAATCCTGTCCTGGTTAATTTCTTTTCCCAGGTTAGAAAAAAGGATTACTTGCCCGCAGAGGTTTGGAGATGGGGAGCAAGAGGTTGTCCCGAGGCTAGGTTCACCTGCTGCTGAGGTAAGAGAGCAGACACAGGAAGGAAGCTGTTCTGAGCAGCAGCTCATAGCTGAGTGGTTGGGGTATTGCAAAGACTCTCAAGTTCGCCTCTGTTTTTTTTCTTTTTCTTTTCTTTTTTTTTTTTTTTTTTGCATTCGAGTCACTAAAGGGTTAAGTGTGGCTGGGCTCCAACTCGCCTCCCTCCCACCGCTCTACTCCCCCTCCCCTTATTGTCTCCATCCTCCCCTCCAGTTCGTCGCTAGGAGGTCATCTAGTGCTCTGTCCAGTCGGCGTTCGCAAGCCCCTCTGATTCCCGCCCATCTGGACGGTGGCTGCTTACGAAGAGGTGTGCGCTCACCGAGGGGCGTGTTCCAGGACTGGGAAACATTGAGAGCCCGGGGTTAGACTTCAGAGCAGAGACAGCCATGGAGTGGGGTGGGGGAAAGTTTGGCACGCTGCAAGGGGTTGTCCAACTGGAGGGGGCGGGGCGCCCAAGGGTACTTTAGACCTCCAAGCTCAGGGGCGCTAGCTACCCTGACCTGAGGCGGCGTGCAATCATGGACCACGGGGCGGCTGCAGCCCTGGGAACTGCCCCGCCTCAGGATGGAGAGCAGCCCTCTGAGTCTTCAGAGCCGCCGCCGCCTTGGCCACCGCCGCAACTCCTACCACCGGCTTTTTCACCGCTCCGTGCGCCTTCGCCCGAGCCGGCACAACAGTTCTGTCTAGAGCCTGCTCCACAACCCTGTCCGGAGACGACCCCAGTACCAGCCACAGAACCAAATACAGAACCGGCCCCCGAGCCGCCCCCAGAACCAGCCACAGAACTAGACACACAGCCGATCTCAGAACCAGCCCCAGAACCGGTCCCCGAGTCGGCTCCAGAACCAGCCCGAGAACCGGCTTCACAGCAGACCCCAGTACTAGCGATAGAACCGGCCACAGAACCAGCCCCAGAGTCCTGTCCTGAGCTGGCTACAGAATCCTGTACGAAGCCGAGTCCAGCACCTCATCTATTGCAGTGCCTAGTGATCACTCCAGAAACGGGTCTGAAGACCTCAGCATCGCCGCAAACGTCAGTGCCCTTGTCCAGTATAAAGGTAAGAAAAAGACTCATTGGGGCAAGTGAGGCAGATGACTATCAAGCTCGGGACTCTGGATACCCTTAGCATCCCATTTCACTCCATCAACTGGCAAAGATACTCAGAAAGATGCGGGGATTGGGGGAGTGGGAAGCGGTTGGGAGCTGGGAAGCAACATGTGGAAGTGAAAGTGAGCTGTTTGGGGCTAAAAATGAGGTGACAGCATGGGGTGGTAATCAGAGCAGTTTATTTTCACCCCAAAGGGAGGAGTGGTAGTGTGGTGAGCGCCTATGTCTTGGAAAAGACACGAAAAATTCTCCCAGGGAGCGCAAGAGACTTACAGAGGTGTTTGGGGCTGATCCGGGATGCACAGGGATGGGATTTAAGTGGGGGCGGTGGGATACAGCTCTTATCCGCGGTCACTGCCGCAGAGGCCCAAACTGCGGAGCCACTGCCGTCTGCTTGGCCCCGTCCCTGAGGGTCCTCTGCCGACGTGTAACTGGCGGCTCCAAGGAGGTGCCCAACGTCTCTGTCTGCTGCTGGGTGCTGGTACGCGGGGTAAGGATGAGGGGATGGGCGGTGCCCACGCACACTGCAGGGGAAGGGTAGAGTTCATCGGGGAGGAAGAGGAGAGCATGCGTATGTTGAAGAAACCATTTCATCTGTCTGCAGAATTTCCCAGCAGGTAGGTGCAAACACACTGATATAGTGATGGGTCCCTTCACAAATGAGGCGGCTGGCATCCCATACCAGGACCAGTTGAAATGGTGCTGGAGTCCTGGTTTAGAGGCATGAGAATAGGAGTTGCTATTTGAGAGCGTGTGAATGGGAATCCTCATCTCTTCCAGTCGTCAGAGATAGCTTCGTAAACGTTGTACTTAGCCGAGAGGAGTGGAGCATCTTTGGTCACCGGCCAAGGAGGGAGGTGGGAGGAAGAAGGTTTTCAGTGTTTGCCTTGGACTCCAGAAACCAGTGTCTGCTCTTCAGCAGGGATTTGCCTGGCTTTCTTGCTTTCGCTGTGCTTCCCCTACTCTTCCTTTCCTTTAAACTTCGCTCCACCAGACTGTGAAAATCATCACAATGCATACATACACCTTCATTTAGCTTCCCCTGCAGGAAAAACAAAACACAGAAACAGACAAATAAAACACCACGCCAACAATGCCCATTCTTCCTGCTGCCTAGCAGGGCACAGGGACACAGCTCTGGAATCCTTATATTGTAGACCACACACTTGTAGAATGTGGGGAGAGAGGACACAGGTTAGCATTGAAAATAGAAATGGAAGCAGCTCTGGTTGCTTTCTGAGTTATGAGCAGAGAGGCTTAAGTTTGCACAATAATTGCAATAATAAACGACTGAAAAAGAAAACCTAATGCAAAAAGTTTCACAGGGAAAAAATACAGAGGCTTAAAAATTAAAAAAAACACAGGAGTGTAGGAGACTAAGACCATTTTTTTAAAATCCAGCAGCCCTGCTCTCACCAGGAGGAGGATCTTTCCCCTTCCTGCAGTGGCCCTTCCTTGCTGTGATCTCCAAAAGGGAATCTCCCTTTGGTGGGACAGCTAGACTTGAGGGGTCACCATAACCAGGTTCTTACTCTTGTCTTTTTGAAAGACTTTTCATGAAACTGGTAAGAGGGAAACCTGTAGGGGCCACCTGACCTGTGGCCTTCTTAAGTGAGATTTTGGGAATGTTGCTGAGAAACTGACACCTGGGGGCTTAATTAATAGGCTGACCATGGAATGTGCAGCCTCTTTGACCTCCAGATGACTGCCTGGAGACCAAAACTCCACAGATGAGCCCTGTGACAGTGGGAAAGCATCTCCAACCAGCTTAACTGGAAAATGTCTGTTGCCAGACAGATAAGGAGGCTCAAGGTAAAGGGAATCTGGTTAGCTTCCTTTACATAGTATCCACTAAGATGACTGACCAGCAGGCACTTGAAAGCCCTGGCAGGAGACCAGGACCTGCCAGAGTTTGACTTTGCCCTTGGTATAACTGGTCATTTGCTCAGTCACTTATCTTGCAAAATGAGGTTAAGAACTTTGACCATCCACTAAGGGGGTCATGTTGATGAACCCATCCGTGGTTCTAGAGGAATTTGAAAGATGCAGATTACTCTAGCTGTTATGCAATTGCTCAGTAGTATAGATTGGAACATGTGATCTTCAGTTATAGGAAGATTATCTGCTGCATCCTCCTCAAGCCAACTGCACCCACAGCCAGCTGACTTGCATCTTAACATTGGAGGCAAACAGATTGCCATCTTAACTGGGGTGGTATTGTTCTCAGACACTGCCTCCTTGAGGCAAATTTGGGGGGAAATACACACACACTCAGATCAAAACAAAATGCAATTCTTATTGTACAATAAAATCCTACATGGCAAGGCACAATCAGCACCAATAAATGAAACCAGCCTGATAATTCAAAGGACAAAATGAACAAAACCAAGTGTTTTAACAAAACCAAGTACAGGTTTCTCCCAGATAATTTTGCTGACTGGCATCACAGTAAAACAACAACAACAAAAACAAAAAAATAACAACAACAAAAAAAAACAACCTCTTCCACAGTGTACTCTACTCTCTTTTTGGGGTTTGAGGACTTGCTAGTTGCAAATCTATGCCAAGAGTGAGAGCAGAGACTCAGAAAAGGGGTTCATGTTTTCTCTCTGAATAGCTACCAGGATAACAGTCTGTGAATTAAACCTATTTCCTTCCTTTCTAAAATGTTCTGATTTCCAGGAAATGAGCCGTTGTCTCCCACCTGGTGGCAGCGAGTGTAAGTAAGGATGTGTGAATTGGTTCTTTAACAATGTTATAATTCTCTAGGGGGAAGTGAGGCTTACATAAAGTGGACCATATTTGTTTCTCTCCCCTCAACTATAGTTGGAGAAAGTTTATATTTTTATTCATTGGATTTTGATCAGCTATGAAATTATAATCACACCATACAGGTGATGGATGAAAATCTGAGAAGAAATACATTTTTGTGGCATATATTTCTGGGGTGGGAAGGGCATCTGTGTAATTCCCCTAATGACTACACAGCAATTACCAGTATGCCCAAAACCATAACAGAACGGTTTCCTTGTGTTTTACACACTTCTTCTTCCAAAGTAGCAGGCATTTGTTTATATTATATCTGGTCATTTTTACCTGAATACATTATCTTACCTATTTCTGAGCTTCTCAAAGGTAGATGCTGTGTCTCCCTCCCATTGCCTAGTAAAATTTAGCCTTCCCTACTTTTGCTCAATAAGCACTTGCTGAAGCTTGAAAACTATCAATTCCATTTCCAGCAATTACAGAAAGATGGCTGTTGTGAATGAATAAAAATGCATTCTCAATTATTTCAGAGTAAGAAGTAAATGCTTATTTAAATAACCTGGAATATATAGACCTCAAGGAAATGCAATTGTTCTATTTTCAGAATGGATGTTAGAACCATAATTAAGAAGAAAATTACTAACAACTTCAAAAAATATCTTGGAAAGTGACCTTATCCTCTGGAGTCCTGGCAGCAGCAAACTAAAGCTGATGTTGTTGGTTCCAGGGGTAATAATTTTTTTCCTAAGTAAGTAGAATACTTGAAGTGACTATAAACAGTTTTGGGGTTGTAGATTTGAATGTTCACCCTGTTGAAGGTCAGGATGAAACTGCTTTCATTCCTCTTAGGTTCTTTTCCCCCTCCTTGCCAGGTTTTTGTCAAACCATGTGATCGATTTGGTATATTCTGAGAGCTCCTGAACATTTGCTGCAGGATGTTCTAGAAAAGATAAATGAGATATTTATTTGGTCAGTGGTCTTTCTTTTCTGGGAATACAATTCTTGTTGTTTATGACTAGAGCTTCTGCAGATCTATAGAGCTCCAAAGGAAAGTCTGAGTCATTACACCAAGTGCTTCCAAGGAAAGGGGAAAAATCCATACAGCCCAAGAAACCATTCAGGGGCATTATAATAAGGATTGTGTAATTTCTTCTTCTAGTATGGCAATTTACAGTTTGTAGAATGCCTTCTTCTGCATTATTAACTCCTTCATTCCCCTGAAGAAGGCAGCAGGGTGGGAGAGTGCAAAAATAAAATGTGACACCTAAATAAGATAAAATAATTTGTCAATTGTGGATTTTTAAAAAATACTCAATATATAGCTTTTTGCAACACAAAGGGTCTTCATTCGTCTAAGAACAGTCTTTAAGCTGACATTCTGTCAGTGTTGATTTTTCCCAAAGCAGTGACTGTTGTTCCCTGTCTGGTGGTCCCAGAGAGGACCATCATACAACAGGAGCCTGAAAAGGAAGAAGAGGCACAAGACCCTGAACATATTAGTCCCAAAGAAGACCTTTTTTTTAAAGAAAATAAATAGAAATTCTGCTAGGGATAGGGTATCCAACCTTTCCAAAGCTCACTTACTATAATTTCCTCAGTGGAAAAAAAAGTAATTTTAAGTATTAAAAAAGAAAGCATCTATTCTTAAAGGAAGATGCTCCCACCCTCAGCAAAGCAAATAAACCTTATTCTCAAAATAGAAAAATAAAATTTTAAATTAAAAAATAAGAAAAAGGAACAATGAGCCTAGATAATGGAACTTATTCCTCCTCTGAATTATTTTAAGAAAATAAAAGGAAGAATTTCTAAAGAGACAAACTCCTCACCCTCACCAAAACCCATGAAACTTACATCCTTCAGAAAAATAAAAAAATAAAAATGAAAAGAAAGAGAAATCATCTCAAAATAAATAGTATGTCTAACCTTAAAAAATAATGAAATTTATAAAGTTTATTTGCACCTCAAAGCCCATGCACAATTCCTCATGAGAATTATGGAGACAAAAGTAAACCTTCCAAAGAAGGGGTACACCAATCTCACCAAAGTTCCCTAATGTTATTTCATACAATTATGTGAAATTTCCGGAATAGGCAAATCCTTAGAAATAGAATATAGATTAGTGGTTGCCAGGGGGTTGAAGGAGGTGGGAGTGAGAAGTGTGGGTGATAGCTAAAGGGCACAAGGCATCATTTGGGGGTGATAAAATGTTACGAAATTAGACATTGGTGATAGTTGAACAACCTTGTGAATATACTAAAAACCACTAATGTGTACACTTTAAAATGGTCAATTTTATGGTATGTGAGTTATATCTCAATTTAAAAAAAATAAGTAAAAGAAAGATAATTCCTCTTCCTTCAAGATAATGAACCTACTACCTCCCCTCAAGTAAGTGAAATTAATCAATAAGGGGAAATTTTTTTAAGGAAGGGATATCTTCTTAAGTTCAGGGCCTTCAGCATCATGGAAGGAAAGAACCTTTATTCACACACAGACCCTCCCCCCTTTTTTTCCTTTGAGAACAAAGAGAATAAGAAAGCTTTTTAAGGGTATCTTAAAAGATATATCCTTTTTTCAAGATACCCAAAGGGTATCTTGAAATCTTTCAAAATTATCAAAGCCAATGAAACTTAATAATCCTTCCACCCCAGACACACACAAATGTTTAACTTAACAAAAAGAAAAAATATAAAAGGACCAGTTCCCTGATCTTAACCAATCCCCTGAATTTTTAATTGACACAAAAAGGGGGGAAAATAGGAATAAATCAGTCCACAAGGGGAGATACTCCATCTTCACCAAAGCACATTAACTGTATTCTTAAAATACAATTTTCTTAGGATTTAAAGGAAAATTAATAATGAAAAGACATGTGTGTAGGTGGAGGGGATAATATCAATAAAATAAAAAAATTCTCTTAAGGAGGAGAAATGTTCCAGCCTCACAAAGACCTACAAACTTTTTTTCAAAATACCACAAAAAAATGCAATTTTTAAATAATAAAAATGAAAGAAAATCCTTCCAATGAGAGCCACCCCAAATTAATCCAAACCCAAAAGCTTTATTCTTAATATAGGACATTTTAAAATTGGAAAGATAAATAGAAAAGGTAAGAGAGAAACAGAAACAAAACCAAGGAAGTCTTAAGGAAAGATGTCCCCAGCCTCAGCAACCCCCCCCCCTTTTTTTCATCAAAACAAGTGCATTTGGAATTTTGGAGTGGGGGGAAAGAAAATGAATAGGCTATTTTAGAAAAGAATCCTCTTCTTAGGGAACAAGATTTCCCCCAAACTCACCAAAGTCCCTGAACATTTTTCTCCAAACAAAAAAAGAAAGAAGGAGGTAGAGAGGAAGGAGAAGGAAAGGGAGGGAGAGAGAGAGATGGAGGGAGCAAAAAGGAGAAAGAAAAAAGTGACGTAAGGGATAATTTGTAAAAGACTAAAAGGGAGAAATTCTCCTCAAGGAAGGTGCACCAATGCATGCCCTATGGGAGATAATGCATATTATTCCTGATAATCAACTCCCACTTCTGCCCCCCCAAAAGAAGAAAAAAATTAAAAATCCCCTTCTAAAGCTTCTACAAGGGAAGATGCATCCAATCTCACTCAAACCCAGGAACCTTATTTATCCTTCAGCCTTCAAGTCTTTCCTTCTTTTCTTTTTTTTCTTTTCTTTCCTTTTATTTTCTTTCCTTTTCTTTTTTCTTTTTTCTTTTTCTTTCTTTCTTTCTCTCTTTTTTTGTTTAGTGAAAGAAAAGAAAAATTATTTTGAGGAGAGATGCTCCTAATCTCATTTATTCCAAATACATTAATCATTTTTTAAAAAGAAAAGACAAGAAAACCTCCTGAGGACAGCTCCCCAACTTCATTAGAACCAGTGTCACCTATAGCTCTTCTCCACAAAACTTAGTTTTTTAAAAATGAAAATTCTACAAAACTAAAGAGGTGCTTCCTCCAACCCACTAAAAGCAAAGAATCTTTTTCTACAGAGATTTTTAAAAATAAAAGCTGTCCCATCATAAGAAGAAATACCTTCAACTTCACTAAAATCAATAGACCTTACTCTTCTCCACACCCAAAAGGGAAAAAAATAAATTTTAAGAGGAAAAGAAGAGATATCCTAATAGAAGAAGGCAAGTTGGCCATAATCTCATCAACACCATTGAATTCTATTTCCCTAAAGGGATTTTTTTTAAGGAAATAGAAAAAAGAGAGAAAATCTTGTCTTTTAAGAAAAAGTGCACTCCACTCATGCTGCTCTAAAGACTAGAAAGCATTATACAAAGAAAAGGTAATACTATTTTAGAATGGTGTGAGTGAACCTTAAATTTAGCACTTCAGGCTGAAGGGTAGTAAAACTCTAATCCCAGATTGGCTTCCCTCTGTCCCCCAGACCATTTTTGGTTTCATTCTCCATCAGTCAGTCAGTCTGTGCACTCAGAAAAGGCAGATCCTGTTCATGGAAAACAAAATTATGATGGCTAACCATCTGGGGGAAAATCATACCCCTTTCTTTAAATGAAAAATGATTTGAGGTTAGCTGCATCATTGTTTCTTTCTAATACTATAGAAAATCAAGCATTAAGGATAAACTCTAAAGCAATAACACACTTACCATTCACTTCCAAATTAGACATACACCCCTTCCTAGGAGAGAAGGATCTGTACTTAGTTAGTTCAATAATGGGGTTCTTACAGTGGTTGTCTAATCATGTGCTCACTTAAATATCTGTTCTGTGATGTGATTTGAGTCAGATGTATAAGCAGAGAATACAACTAAATGTTTTTCAATTTTAATTGGATACCTACTCCATGTCTTATGGATTTAGCAATGAGGATTCCACACTAGACAAAAATTACATAGATGAGACTTCCTTTAAGGAACCCATTACCAAAACAGATATCCAGGAAGTGATTATTTGTTTACCACATGCTTTACTAGATTCTTTCAGCATACATCATCTTAAACAAAAATTTAATGTAACAAAATAAAGGAATGCATGCTGACTTCAGAGAATGTGGAAAACTCAAAACTTTTATAAAGTAACTAAAATTATATAGTACCCCACCACTCAAGAGATAATTGCTGTTAACATTTTGATATATTTTCCCACTTATACTTATTTTCTCTGAACATATGCCTAGGTATACTCATAGTCTACAATAGAAAAATTTTAAGGAATGTGTAAGTGTATCTCAGGATTCCTCCTGTCTCAGTTAACTCCCCAACTTAATTATTAGGTCATGTGCATTGCTTTACATTGCTTTGAAGAAAGACTTCTTAATTTTAGCTTTAAGCTTATTTAATCAGATGTCTGTATAATTTAATTGATAAACCTACTTGAAACATAACTGTTCAGGGATGTATTTGCAATATAAATCAATGAGAGTATACATTTTATACAGACACAATGGTTGCATCTACACAAACAAAATGCCCCATGGCAATTTGAGCTAATGTTTACTAACTGCTTTTGTTTTTTTGACATCCAGATTTCATTTGTCCAGCTAACTTTTGTGATTTGGGTTTGGAGAAGGAGACCTGGAACAAAATCTACCATTTCCCCACTGTTAAATTCCCAAAAGGAAAATCTAAGTTTCTGAGACTTTATTTGGATCCTTTTTATTTATTGAATGAATTTGACATGTAACACTTTGTAAGATTAAGGTGTAATACAATTGCTGATGTAGTGATATTTATTATACTACATAATTATGGTACAATATTGTTTATATTCACAATACTATGCATTAGATCTCTATGCCTTATTTACTACTTATTACAAATTTGTACCCTTAAACAGCATCACTCTTATCCCCTCCCTAAACCCTAGTAACCACTATTTTTTACAATTTTACCTCTTTTAGATTTCACATATACATGATATCATACAGTACTTGTCTTTCTCTGTCTGACTTAACCATATGCAAAAATGTATTGATGGCTTTATCTCTTTAGCACAAAGTTACCCTGAATCATGGTCATCTGAGCATCTCCTACCTAGAAAGGAAATATGTATATGTGAGGACATTGCCACCAGTTGTAAGGAGATAACATACTCAATTCATCCAATTTTCATTAACCAAATGTGGTAGAAAATTGAGAGAGTTAATAAACTGTATACAATCCAACCACAGTTGAATCAGTAATTTAAAAAGCAAGTGTAATGCAGTACTGCACAGATCCATATTTTCAGCTTTGTCTTTAGCACTTAGAGATTTTTATCTTCTAAAGCATTGCAGGGATTTGCTGTTTAAATCTTTTACTTTAAAGAACCCATAAAAGACAAAATAGGATCACACACATGGAAACATGGAACAGACTGACAGTGACCAGAGGGGAGTGGGGAGAGGGATAATGGTGGAAAGAAGGGGAAGGGACTAGTTAAAGAGCATGTATGAATGACTCATGGACATTGGGACAGTGGGAATTGACTGTGGGAGTGGGGGGGTGGGATGTGTGGAGGAGAACAAAGGAGGAGAAATTGGGACAAGTGTAATAGAATAGCAATTTTAAAATCTTTAAAAAGAGAGAAATTGGCTCCTCTGGACAGGGATTCCCACCCTCTTCTTTCCCTGATAGCACAGGGCTATGCATGTGATACTGTGAAATTCTGAAAGATAGGTGTGATGCTCACCCAGACCTTTACAGAGTTCTGAAACAAGAGGCAATGGGCATGGGGGCAGAGCCTGGCTCCTGCCTCTAGGAATAAGAGGAGAATGGAAGCACTGCTTGTGGGCTCAACTGAGAACATTCAGAAATCTGGATGTTCATTCATTTGCCTATTGTCTCTACCTGTTCTCTTCTGGAATTTTGCAGGTTGAGGCAGGCAATGAAAGGTACCTGCTTTCATTTAAAGTGAAATTGTTATTCTACTTAGCTGTGAGGAGAGGCGCTAAAACTAGGAAAATTTTCATTAATCCCAGGCTCTGTCAATTGAATCCTCACTCTGCTGAAGCTAGCTCCAGCATCATAGCACCATCCCCTAAACCCCAACTCTAAAAGATCCTCTTAGTTCCATTTTAGAATTACCTTGATTGTTAATTTTCCCTTAATTGTCATTTGCATTTATTATGTGCCTTTAACATTATATAATGGTTTGTTTACGTCAATGTACATGTACCTGGCAATATAAAAGGAACATTGTGATGTCACTTCATGAAAACAGCTAAGCATAAACAGCAAAAAGGAAAGTACATGAGGCTACAAAATAAAATTACTGAGTTCAGAAAATTAACTAGTTAGTGCCCTTGTCACTAACCTCAATTAATATTTACTGTGGCAATTTCCTTCCTGCCATGTTTGAGTAAAAAACAAACAAACAAACAAACAAACAAACAAACAAAAAAACACGTTTCTCTTACCCAGAATTTAGATATTGCTGTCCCTTTCTCACTTCCTCACCTTACTCTGCTTGACTGTTAAGACTAATTAAAATGATAATTTCATCATTTTCATGGTTTCCTTTGCTTTAATTTACTCATCTTTTTTATGTATGCCTGAAATCACTTTATTTATTTATTTATTTATTTATTTATTTATTTATTTATTTATTATTGTTAACTTACTCATCTTTTTAAAAAATATTTTATTTATTTTTAGACAGAGGGGAAGGGAGGGAGAGAGAGAGGGAAAGAAACATCAATGTGTGGTTGCCTCTCACACGCCCCCTACTGGGGATTTGGCCCACAACCCAGATATTTGTCCTGACTGGGAATCAAACCGACCTTTTGGTTCGCAGGCTGGCACTCAATCCACTGAGCCACACCAGCCAGGGCTAATCTATTCATCTCTTTTACAACATCTTCAGGACATTTTTTTTTTGGCTTCACTTTGGTTTTACATAAAATCAAAGCACCTATTTAGTGGCTCTCTTCATAGTTTTCCTAGTATATTGCTTTTCACTAGTGAATCCTCTTTCTAGAAATTCCTGGAAAAACCTTACTTTGCTTTCCCCATCATCCTTCATCAGCACTAAACTTTTTGAAGAGTTCCTTTGCCTCTTCTTCTAATGGTAGAAAACAAATTTATAGGCAGCTTGAAAGCTTGCTTTTATTTGGGGGGTGGAATGTTTGTATTCAGTATTGTATGGTATCACTGTAAAGTACACATAAACGTATCTGCTAATTAGCCCATTAAGTGTTCAATAATTAAGTAATTGGTGTTTTAAATGCTTTACGATATGATACATGTCTGGAGGATTGTTACATGAGTACTTTAGAATTTTTTTGTGATGTTTCAGGAAACTGGTTGGGGTTTTTAACACAAGATAGGAATTTAGTATTAATTTTCCTGTTTAGAATAATGGAATAGTTTCTCACTATTCAAAATTCACTATCTAACAAGTTTCCAGGGATGGATGAGATACAGCTATGGTGAACTGACTGACAGCAAATTCACTTTGATATAAGAAACTTACTGGGAAAAGCAAAGAAGTTGTTTGAGATAAGTGGGAACAATATGTCCTCCTGAAACCTAGAGAAAACAGGAATTAAACTAAGCAGTGACAGTGGAAGATATGAGGTAGAAGCAAGTTATGCTTGAATTAGACAGGTGAGGCCAGAGCCTGCAGACAGCAGTGAGACCCTAGTATAGAGTTAGAAAAAAAAGGTCGCTTTGATAGATTACAGAGTATAGATTAAAATATTGTGGAAAATAAAGTCAGTGGGGAAAGTCCTATTGAAATTTCAAGGCAACTGACAAAATTATGTGTATTGTCCCAGCCAGGGTACATTCCTGGGTTGCAGGCCATAACCCCCAGCAACCGCACATTGATGTTTCTCTCCCTCTCTCTTTCTCCCTCCCTTCCCTCTCTAAAAAAAAATAAATGAATAAAATCTTTTTAAAAAAAGAAGAAGAAAAAAAAATAAAAAGAAAAAAAAATTATGTGTATTGTCTGATGGATGAAGTGCAACTACTTTGGAGGGCTGATAACTAATAAAATTACCTGGCTGAAGTGGAAGGATGGCTGATGGGACATATAATTAAAAACTCTCTAACTTTCAGTTTGTATACCAAATTCCAAATTAAATCACTAAAGCTAAAAATGGAAAAATAATTACATTATCTGGTATCCTTTTTCTACTCTTTTGGACTTTCTTTGACCCACATTCCACTTTTGTAAGAGTCTGTTCTGCTTTCTCTATGATATTTTTTCTATTTCATATCATAGGGTTTTCTACAGAAAAACAAACAAACAAACTACGATGGGAATCCAGTAAAACCTTTTCTCTTTAGTATTGCAAACCCATATAATGTCCTGAAAAGGGCTTTTGGGGATCAACTAGCCCAGTGTTTTTAAAACCTTTTTAACTGTAGAATCTTTTTTATCTTTTGCTTAGGGAAATCTTAAATTAAAGCCCAATATTTAACATAAATACAAGATGTTTTAGAAGCTAAAATGAGTTTCTAACTAATGTACCTTCCCAATTGTTTAAGTGACAGGAAAGTGAGTTTGCACTCCCTGTAAACTGGCTTTATTACTTACTGGTTTCTTAGCATGGATGCTGGTGATGTAGAAACATATTAAATAGTAAAAAGAAGAAAGGCTCAGTTTAAAATTTGGTCTAAGATATTCCAGAAAGTAGATCATAGTCTCCAGGAAACATGTCCATTCTTGAGAATTCCTTCCTCCCCGCACCCTAGGAATGTGTTACAACTATCTAATAAAATGGGTTGTTATAACATGTACTGTCCTTGCTTGTAGGAACATTTTTATTATTGGGAATTGTGCTCCCAACCAAGGACACCACACTAAGTAAATTGTAGATATAACTAAAACTATATAGTAAAGCTAATATATAACTGTAAGTCTGTATAATAATTTAAAACAGTGAAATTGTTTCAAGTCTTATAAAATGGACATAAATGTACCATACACCTTGATTTTGTAAGATGTCCCAGAGTACCATAAAGCGTACATGCAGCACATAAAATAATAAATTCTATGTAAATTAAATCTATTGTTATTAGTTATTTAGAAATTGTACTCTACCTGCATCCAGAAAGTATATGAAGTATCCTACAAAATTAAATGCATATAAAATAGGACAACTAAGCATTAATAAGAACAGGGTAAAACCAATTCAAAACAATGGTGAATGAGACTTTAAACTAATATACACTAGTTATAATAAACCTTAATTACACATATAATTAGTAGTACTTTTGTTTGCTGCCGTTGGTGGTTGAAGAACTTTGGGGAATGATTCAAATGGCTCAGGCCTCTTAAGATGGTATCTGAGGAAGTTTGAGCATCATTTTTCTTCAATACACCTTTTTGTACCAAGCTGCAGCAACCAAAGAATAAGGAACTAAAGGTTGCCAAGATTGTGGCATAGATGCTAATTAGCTATCCTAGAAGTCTGCAAGCTTGTGTTATTTTGGTGTGCTTGTATCTTTCTAATATTTCAGGTATGTCTGTGAGACATATAAATATGTAACTTTCTCAATTAAAATATTATTGCAAATAAATTTTATTACTCGAATAAATCCTAATGATATTTTTAAGTATATTTAAGGATTATGTAATTACAGTTTTCCCAATTTTTCCCCCTTTATCCTCTGTCCTCCTGGAACCCCCCCAATCCTCCAGCATCCCCACCCCTTAGTTCATGTCCATGGGTTGTACATATAAGTTCTCTGAGTTCTCTGTTCCCTATACCATTTTTTATCTCTCCCAATCTATTTTATGCCCACCAATTATGCTGCTTCTTCCCTGTAACTTTTCCCCTCTATTCCTCCCTTCCCCATCTCCACTAAAATCCCTCCATGTGATGTGCATTTCTCTGATTCTGCTCCTATTCTAGTTGTTTGCTTAGTTTTTGTTTTCATTGTTTTTCTTTTCTTTTAGGTTAATTTGTTGATAGTTGTGAGTTTGTTGTCATTTTACTGTTCATAGCTTTGATCTTCTTCCTTTTAGATAAGTCCCTTTAACATTTCATATAATAAGGGCTTGGTGATGAAGAATTCCTTTAACTTGACCTTATCAGGGAAGCACTTTATCTGCCCATCCATTCTAAATGATAGCTTTGCTGGATAGAGTCATCTCAGATGTAGGTCCTTGCCTTTCATGCCTTCAAATACTTCTTTCCAGCTCCTTCTTGCCTACAAGGTTTCTTTTGATAAATCAGCTGCTAATCTTATGGGCACTCCTTTGTATGTAACTGTCTCCTTTTGTCTTGCTGCTTTTAAGATTCTCTCCTTATCTTTCATCTTGGGTAACTTAATGATGATGTGCCTTGGTATGTTCCTCTTTGGGTCCAACTTATTTGGGACTCTCTGTGCTTTCTGGAATTCCTGGAAGTCTATTTCCTTCACCAGATTGAGAAAGTTTTCCTTCATTATTTGTTCAAATAAGTTTTCAATTTTGTGCTGTCATTCTTCTCCTTCTGGCACTCCTATAATTCGGATATTGGAACATTTCAGGTTGTCCCAGAGGTTCCTAAGTCTCTCTTCATTTTTTTGAATTCTTGTTTCTTCATTCTGTTCCAATTGGATATTTATTCCTTCCTTTTGTTCCAAATCATTGCTTGAGTCCTGGTTTCTTTCCTGTCACTGTTGGTTCCCCAAATATTTTGCTTTATTTCATTTTGGGTATCTTTCATTTGTTTTTGGTTTTTTTTTTCATTTTTTGACCAAGCTGGTTCATTTCTGTGAGCATTTTGATTACCAGGACTTTAAATTCTCCATCAGGTAGGTTGGGTATCTCCTCATCGCTTAGTTCTCTTTCTGAAGTTTTGCTCTGTTCTTTCATTTGGACCATATTGCTTTGTCTCAGCACACCTGTTAGGATGTAAGAGGCGGGGCCTTAGATATTCACCAGGGCAGGGCAACCCCCCTTTCCGCACTGCAGCACTGCCTGTGGGGAAGGGGCCAGAGAGAGAACAATGAAACTCGTCTGATGGGCTCTAGCCTATTTTTCAACAAACTCTTGTGTGAGACTGGGAGTTTCTCCCACCTTAGCAACCACTGTAGTCCCCAGTCAACTCTCAGTCTCAGTTTTCCGTTCAGCCAGCCCCACCCACACATCCGTCACCTTGCCAAGGTTTCTCTCAGGCGGCCCCACCCATGCGGTCTTCCACCTCACTGTGAGTTCTTACCAGTCCGGTTGTTCTGGTTGATTGTTTCTTTAATTCTTTGGTTGTTGGAGTTCCATGAAGTTTCATTTTCTGGCACTTCTGGCTGTTTATTGGTTTTAGATTGTTTGTTATCCTCCTTTTGGTTGTTCGAGGAAGTGAAGGGTTTCTATCTATGCCTCCATCTTGGCTAGAACCTTCCAGCACTTGTCCCTAATGGTATCTTATAGCCAGGAATTTAATAGTTTGGACTCTTTCTTAGATTGGGAGTCACTTCATGTTGTTTCTCATCATAACTTCACTTTACGTTGCTGTGTAATATATAGTAAATTGTTCAATCTTTCTGTGGCTTCACCTTTGTATCCCTTAAATGAAGTCAACAATATGCCACTGACTCAACTCACCTCAGCAGTCGTATTCAGTTGGCCTTAACTGGTATCCCATGTGAGCTAGGTGCCCTTTCTCTGGGCTTTCATAGCACCCTATACAAACCTCTGCTTCTTATTTGCCGTATACAGTGAGATTATCACCTTGAACATTTCATTAGGCCTATAAGGACAAGGCACTTAGGGCCTAACATACTGTCACTCAATAAATGGTGGCTGGCGTAGCTCAGTGGATTGAGTGCGGGCTGCGAACCAAAGTGTCACAGGTTCGATTCCCAGCCAGGGTACATTGCCTGGGTTGCAGGCCATAACCCCCAGCAACCGCACATTGATGTTTCTCTCTCTCTCTCTATCTCCCTCCCTTCCCTCTCTAAAAATAAATAAATAAAATATTAAAAAAAGAACACATCTGTGTTCCAATAAAATTTAAAAAAAAGAAAAAAATAGATTTAAAACAATTATTTCAAAAATAAGAAATATGCAATCTCAAAAAGTAAGAAATATGCAAATGTTAGCTTACTTTAGTATCCTTTGTGTATATGCCATGATACTCACTGTCATCACTTTCTATTTTTAGGTATGTAGATAAGTTTTAATATATTTACCCATCAAAAAATGGACTTAGCAATTCACATGCATTACCAGTAGGTAATAGTAAGAAGGTCTGTCTTATATCCTTCTAGAGGGCTGTAGTTTTTCTAACTCATACAATGGAATGCTATGTATTAGTAGCAGCTCTGTATTGATCACATGATCTTGAATAACTAGTCTTGGGTTATAAATATAGTTAATTTTGATAAAAATTAAAATGAGTTATCTAATCAGCTCATTAAAAATACAAATATACTAGAACACTCAGTCATAGCAACCCTAAATAATGTTATAGTTAAGTATAATATACAGAAAGCAGGATTAAACACATAACTAGGCACCATTTAGTATCATTTTCACTAATCCTGTTATAGAGAATCTAATCTATTTATAGTATCCTTTTCACCTTATTTGAAAAGCTCTTGACTCATTACTTTAGTGGCAAATTTCTCTTATAGCTGGCACTTGATTTGGAGCTAGGTGTTAGTTATGACTATTCTGAGGCTCTCCCTTTCTTGTGAGGACTAAGAAGCAACAACTAAACTTTGATGTCCCTTTGGCCATCCAAGTTTTATACAAAATAACTTTCTACTAACTACAGGAAAAACCTTGACTTGTTTAATCAATGCCTCTGATCAGATCCACAACCTGAGCTTGAAAAAATGGTCTGATCAGGAAAGAAAATATAACATCTCAACTTATACAGCAGCAGGAAACTCTAACAGCCATCTTGTTTCCAGTTAGAAAATACAAAGTTCTCTTAAAAGAGACAGACTTCTACCTTTTTTAGAATATTTGTTGGGCTGGATAACTACATAAGACCGTGTAGTTTGTATACTATATAAGGCTGCCATGTCCAACGGGACACCTTTCACAAAGCAGACAGGAAAATAGATGATAGATAGATAGATACAGATAGTCTAACAATCTTCCTGCAGATGGCAGTCAAGCGCCTATAGTGCTAAAATTGGCATATGAAAACTTTCTGACTAATGAAAGTAAAATATCTTTAGTAAATAGTACCCTTTCCTGATGTGTTCAAAGGTGTCTTATGGGCTGACCCTGCTACTAATTCCTTACGGTTAAATACAATGACTTTCTTAGTAACTGCCTAGAAGCTTATAAACCATATGCTTAGAACCAATATCCAAAAGTACCTATTCTTATTGCATATCACATTTAACCTGAGCATCATATAAAAACAAACTTATAACAAGGGTTTGAAATAAAATGTCTATGGGTACAGGCATATCTATGGGTACACACTGATACATTCACTCCCAGGAACATAGCCAGGTAAATACTCCAATAGCTAAACATCCTGGGAAGTAACCAAGCATGCATGTACACACACACACATTGATAATAGATATTTAGCTTGATATTCAAGCATATAACAGAATAGGTTCTGGATGCTCACTCTGGTGCCCACCTCCTGCCCAGCTGTACTATCTAACCTATTTTCAATCTGTCTCATTCCCACAGGTAATGAGTTCCCTAAAGTTTGAATGCTCTTATGCAAGTTCAATTCCATAAACCTTTGTAAGGGCTCACTAGTAACAAAGAACTGTGCTAAGTAGGTAGAGAAAGCCACTCAGTTTTGGAAGGTTGTTTGAGGGAGGTGAGATCTGACCTGTGTTTGAAGATTAAGTAGGATTCTGATAGGCAAACATGGCAAATGAGACAAGTGGCAAAGAGCATATTTTAGGTATAGACATGGAAGAGGTAGAAAGAGAGATACTCTGAGAATCCCACACAGATTGGATATGGTTGGAACTTTTAGTGCACCAGGGAAAAAGGTTGGAGAAGTTAGGTGGGAGCTAAATTGCAAAGAATTTTAAATGCCAGGTGAAGAAACGTGTGTTCTATTTCATAAGAAGTGGAGAATCATGGAAGGTTTTTGACTGAATAACATGAGTAGGTTTAGAATTAAGATAACTCTGTCAATATAGAGAATGGGTTAAACAGCAAGACTGTAGAAGAAGTCACATCAGTCTAGGCAAGAGATACTGAGGACCTAAGGGCAATCAGTATGGGAGGAGATACTGATCAGGATTTGGTTTGTAACTGATTGAGTGTGTATCATGAGGAAGAGGAAAGAATGGAGGCAACTTTGAACTTTCTAGCCTGGAGATGTTAAAATTATAGAGAAGATAGGAGCAAAAGCAGGCTTAGGTAGTAGCTAGAGGAAGATTATGAGTTCAGTTTTGGAGAATTTGAGTTTGAGGTGTTGCTGAGTCCTGAGCTAAAGAAAATGATTAGAAAAAGGTGAGAATTTAAGAGTTAAAAGGTCAAAGTGTGCGTGCTTTGTCATGAAAAGTAGGCAAGGTGGAAAAAGTCTGTTCTCTCCCCCTGCCCCCCATTAAAAGCAATGAAACAAAATCAATAGAATCAGATAATGGAAGAGAGGTGAATGTGGACACAGATTGTTTGAGGAACTAGGCAGAAAAAAAATACTGATTTAGAAGCTGAAGTGCTGAAAGAGGAAGGAGAAAGAAAAAATTTGTAATTTTTAAGGAACATTTTCTTTTATTGATTCTGGGTAATTTTTAAAATAACTTTTCTATCCTCTCTTTCAGCAATTTTTTTGTGTTGATGAAAATCTTCTGCATGGTCTTGGAAGGAGAGGAAATATTGTTAATGTGTTGTGCTCAGGTGGAAAACAAGTGTCTTTTCTTTTAGTGCCTAAGTCTTTACTTGTAAGTCTAGGAATATACTGTGATTAGGGAGACTATTAAGAAAGTTTAATAGTTATGTAGTTACTAAAGGGGGAAATGAGAACATCTTTGTGTTAATAATAAAATATAGTTTTCCATATCAAAGATTGTATTTTAAAGCTCCTCACAACAATAGGCATTTAATAACTGTTGAATTAACAAGAATAACAAAGCAGTCTTATATACAGAAATATATAATAATATTAAAATATCTCCAATGACAAAATGCTAAGATATACATAGGATAACACAAGATTTGCTCTGAAAATATTGAAGGGGAGAAGGGAACTTCCTTTAAAATATTCTTACCAGGTAAATTTTGTCTTTTAATTATAAATTAAATAATAAGCCCATTAAAATAGCTGCAGACAGGTAATTCTGGCCAAGATGGAGATGTAAGCAGAAATGCTTTGCTTCCTCACACAACCAAAAGAAGGATAACAACTAATTTAAAAACAAAGAGCAACCAGAACTGCCAGAAAAACATTTGCATGGAAGTCCAACAATTAAGGAGTTAAAGAAACATTCACCCAGATGGTAGGAGGGGCAGAGATGAGCAGCCAGGCAAAGAAGACACCAGCGGCTGGCTCCCACATTTGCATGCAGACAAGCCCTGGGAAATAGCAGGGGAGCAAGATGGACCATGAAACCCAGGGTTTCTGTGTGGGAAACTACAGACTCAAAACCCCAGGCTGTAAAAAAATCTATGGGGATTGTGGTGGCAGGAGAAACTCCCAGCCTCACAGGACAGTTCATTGGAGAGACTCTCAGGGTCCTAAAAAGTAGACAAACCCACCCACCTGCAAATCACCACATGAAAGGTCACATGAAAGGTGGGAAGTGAGAGAAGTAATGGAAAGTGGGATGAGAGTGAAGCAAGTGGCATTGTTCCCTCTTGGACTCCTCCCTCACAGATAGCACCACAGCACAGCAAAGAGGGTTGCCTCACCCTGGAGAATACCTATGGCTCTACCACTTACACATAACAGGTGTGCCAAGACAAAAAAAAAATACGGCCCAAATGAAAGAATAGAGCAAAACTCCAGAAAAAGAACTATGGGACAAAGAGATAGACAGCCTGTCTGATGCAGAGCTCAAAACACTGGTAATCAAGATGCTCACAGAATTGATTTAACTTAGTCCCAAAATGAAGGAAAAAATGAAGGCTATAGAAAGTGAAATAAAACAAAATACACAGGGAACCAACAGTGAAGAGAAGGAAACTGGGACTCAGATCAATGGTTTAGAACAAAAGGAAGAAATAAGCATCCAACTGGAACAGACTCAAGAAACAAGAATTCAAAAAAAAAATCAGGGGGAGCTTAGGAAACTCTGGGACAACTTTAAGAGCTCCAATATCTGAATCATGGGAGTGCCAAAAGGAGAAGAGGAAGAGCAAGATATTGAAAACTTATTTGAACAAGTAGTGAAGGAAAACTTCCCCAATCTGGAGAAAGAAATAGACTTCCAGGAATTCCAGAAAGCCCAGAGAGTCCCAAAGAAATTGGACCCAAGGAGGAACACACCAAGACACGCCATCATTAAGCTATGCAAGATGAAAGATAAGGAGAGAATCTTAAAAGCAGCAAGACAAAAGGAGACAGTTACCTACAAAGGAGTTCCCATTAGGCTATCAGCTGATTTCTTTAAAAAAATCTTGCAGGCAAGAAGGGGCTGGAAAGAAGTATTGGAAGTCATGAAAGGCAAGGACCTGCATCCAAGATGACTCTATCCAGCAAAGCTATCATAGAGTGGAAGGGCAGATAAAGTGCTTCCCTGAGCAAGATGGACCATGAAACCCAGGGTTTCTGTGTGGGAAACTACAGACTCAAAACCCCAGGCTGTAAAAAAATCTATGGGGATTGTGGTGGCAGGAGAAACTCCCAGCCTCACAGGACAGTTCATTGGAGAGACTCTCAGGGTCCTAAAAAGTAGACAAACCCACCCACCTGCAAATCACCACATGAAAGGTCACATGAAAGGTGGGAAGTGAGAGAAGTAATGGAAAGTGGGATGAGAGTGAAGCAAGTGGCATTGTTCCCTCTTGGACTCCTCCCTCACAGATAGCACCACAGCACAGCAAAGAGGGTTGCCTCACCCTGGAGAATACCTATGGCTCTACCACTTACACATAACAGGTGTGCCAAGACAAAAAAAAAATACGGCCCAAATGAAAGAATAGAGCAAAACTCCAGAAAAAGAACTATGGGACAAAGAGATAGACAGCCTGTCTGATGCAGAGCTCAAAACACTGGTAATCAAGATGCTCACAGAATTGATTTAACTTAGTCCCAAAATGAAGGAAAAAATGAAGGCTATAGAAAGTGAAATAAAACAAAATACACAGGGAACCAACAGTGAAGAGAAGGAAACTGGGACTCAGATCAATGGTTTAGAACAAAAGGAAGAAATAAGCATCCAACTGGAACAGACTCAAGAAACAAGAATTCAAAAAAAAAATCAGGGGGAGCTTAGGAAACTCTGGGACAACTTTAAGAGCTCCAATATCTGAATCATGGGAGTGCCAAAAGGAGAAGAGGAAGAGCAAGATATTGAAAACTTATTTGAACAAGTAGTGAAGGAAAACTTCCCCAATCTGGAGAAAGAAATAGACTTCCAGGAATTCCAGAAAGCCCAGAGAGTCCCAAAGAAATTGGACCCAAGGAGGAACACACCAAGACACGCCATCATTAAGCTATGCAAGATGAAAGATAAGGAGAGAATCTTAAAAGCAGCAAGACAAAAGGAGACAGTTACCTACAAAGGAGTTCCCATTAGGCTATCAGCTGATTTCTTTAAAAAAATCTTGCAGGCAAGAAGGGGCTGGAAAGAAGTATTGGAAGTCATGAAAGGCAAGGACCTGCATCCAAGATGACTCTATCCAGCAAAGCTATCATAGAGTGGAAGGGCAGATAAAGTGCTTCCCTGATAAGGTCAAGTTAAAGGAGTTCTTCATCACCAAGCCCTTATTATATGAAATGTTAAAGGGACTTATCTAAGAAATAGAAGATAAAAACTATGAATGGTAAAATGACAATGAACTTACAACTATGAGCAACTGAATCTAAGAAACAAAAACAAAAACTAAGCAAATAACAAGAACAGGTACAGAACCACAGAAATGGTGATTACACGGAGGATTATCAGTGGGAAGGGGGAGGAGGAGAATGGCAGAGAAAGGTAGAGGGAATAAGAAACAGAATAGGTAGGCACAAATTAGACAGGGGAAGGTTAAGAACAGTATAGGAAATGGAGAAGCCAAAGAACTTATATGTACAAACCATGGACATGAACCATGGTAGAGCGGGAGAGGGGAATGCTGGAGGGTGAGGGCGCAGTCAGGGAGGAGAGGCATAAAAGGGAGACAAAAAATTGAGACAACTGTAATATCATAATCAAAATATACTTTTATTTAAATTTTTTAAATTGTTGTTCAAGTACAGTTTTCTTTCTTTTACTCTCATCCCAGCCTACCCCCCAGTCCTCCCTACCTCCCTCCCATTTCCACCCCCCTAGTTTTTGTCCATGTGTCTTTTATATTTGTTCCTGTAAACCCTTCCCCTTTTCCCCTGAAATTTTTAAAAAGACAAATAAAAAAATAAAATAAAATAGCTGCAGACAGTGGAAGAAACAAAGAGAAAATCAGACATAATAATAAGGGAATAAATCAATAAATGAAAGTATGAACAGAAAGCCTGGTATGTCCCCAGCCCTTTGTTAGTTGGTGTGGAAAGATCCTGAGTAGATTTGAAGTCTGCCATCTCATTTGGAAAACAAAATATCTATACCAGAGACAGGTGCATAACAATATAGGAAAGACATGATTAGATTACAGTATGTGCAGTACAAAAGGTAATGCTGTAGAATTATAAAAGAGGAGCAATAAGGGATAGATTAGTTAGAGAAGGCTTCCTGATGAGGATAAGATTAATTGAATTTAGATCTGGGAGCACCATACATAAAAACTTGGCAGCAGCAGGGACTTCATTCAACTGATATCAAAGATCTTTGAGAGGAAGGCAGAAGGATTTGGATTTTATTCTGTATAGCAGGGTATTATTTAAGGTTGTTGAGTAGGAGAGTAATATAATGAAAATAGATTTTGTAAGACATATACTGTGCCACAGAGAAGAATAGGTTAGAAGGGAAAAAGATAGGAGGGAGGCAATGTAGGAGATTACTTAGACTGTTGCAAAAATCCAGGTAAGAGGTGATGGTGGCCTGCTTATTGCAAATAAGGATCATTCAATCATTCATCTATCTTTTATTGAATAACTACTCTGTGTCAGGCACCATGCCAATAAATGTAATTTACCTAAAGTAAATTATAACCAAGTAAATGATATAGGACTGGGTATACAAATAACTGCAATCCCAAGTACAAAATGATAATGGCCACAATAGGAACTCTGAGTTCAAAAGAAGCAACTGATTGGAACATAGGAGGATAAGGTAGTCTTAGGTTCAGAAATGAGTAAAAGGACATTCCAGAATTTTTCTTACTTGAGGTATGCACTGGAAGAAGTGATAAGGAGGGAATTCTAGACAAGCAAAACAATATGAGCAAAGGAACTGAGGTGAGAAAACTGATTATTTGGAGACCAAAGGATGTGAAGCTTAGGGGATGCAGACAGAAATAAAGAACTAGGAGAAGATAGGGATAGGATGAGTGAATGGGGGAGGGTAAGGAGGAAGGGAAATAGGGAAGATAGCATAGAATATTAATAATTTCTAATTTTCTTTCTACTTCGCAATTCACTCTTTTATCAAACTCTACCTGCATTCTTAGTGCTATTGGAGGGTTTAGGGTGCTTTTGTTCCAGTCCTGAACTACCCACTTCAGTACGCCATCTTTCTTTGATGTGAGAGCATGAGGACCTCAGTGATGCTGAAACATGCCTTGGTCTGAGAAGGAAATCTATTCCTCCATGCATTTCATACAAGGCCAGTTTTGAGAGGCAGCCTTTGGTATTCATGATCATCTTTCAGTCTTAGTTTGCTGCCTGTTGTTTGGTATACCTTAGGAAGACCTTGACATGCATGTAAGAAACACTATTGCAAATCTGGATGCTGATACTATTGGAATTTCAGATTGAACCATCAGAGACCTTTCCCAATCAGGCCTGTTACAGCCATAAAATGTGGTGGTCTTTCTAGACTTCCATTTGATTTTTATATTGTACTCTAAAGCCTTCTACAATGTTGCCACATTTTCCATGTTCTATGTTCTTAGATTCTTGCCCCAACGTTGTGTGTGGTATTGGTTTCATCCCAGTTATGCAGGTGAGAAAACTAAGGTTAAAGGCCACTTCAACTAATGATCAGAGCCAAGAGTCAAACCTAAGGCCCCTGACTCCAAAACCAATCCCTAATACATGACAGACTAGTTAGTAAAAGGTTTTCAAAGCAACCCTTTTAAGCCCAGAACTAATCTAGGTTCCTCTAAACAAAGGGAGATAATGGGGGTGACCAGACTTTATTTTAGGACTGTTTACATTCTTTAAAGCTAACCAAATTCATAAGCTTAAAACAAGCCCCACAATTTTAAGGTGGTTTAATGGTTATGGTTTTTAATGCTAAAAAAACGCTTTTAAATGTTTATAATGATGATTCACCTAAGTAATTTGGGACTTCCTGAGATCAGGATTCTCAAAAGGTTCTACAATTCTTCAGAGTTTAAAAACACATTTGTCTAGTGTTTGGGGCCCAGAACGGAGGTATAAGAGACTGATTCTATTCCTAGCTGTGCCTTTGAGATTTTAGTTAAGTCCTTTAACCCCTCACTTCTTATTTACCCATTTGTAAATAAGTGTCTTTCTCACCATGGAATATCTGAGAAGCACTTTAAAATCCTAGGCGCGGTCCTGGCTGATATGGCTCAGTGGACTGAGTGCCAACCTGCAAACCAAAGGGTCACTAGTTCTATTCCCAGTCAGGGCACATGCTCACGTTGTAGGCCAGGTGCCCAGTAGGGGGTGCTAGAAAGGCAACCACACATTGATGTTTCTCTCCCTCTTTTTCTCCTTCCCTTCCCCTCTCTAAACATAAATAAATAAAGTGTTTAAAACAAATAAAATTCTAGGCATGCAATAATTTTAAATCCCTTTAAATTCTGTAATGTACTTTGTACAGCTTCCAAATGACTGTGACATCAATAAAAAGTGGAATTAGTTCATTAAAAATAAGTAAAGTGTATGAAGATAAGATCAAACACAGTTTTCTGCCTTCCTAGTCCTGTTTTTAATAGGCATAGCTCAGTTCTGTGTTCTACTTTAATCTCTGCCACAATGTGGTGTTGCCACAGCAAGTTGCATCATCCTGCACACCACCTCCTGCAGGGTCATAGGTCATTAAGACTGATATCTTTGGGTGGAGATTTTTCTAAGGTAGGAGTCTAGTGAAGGAGGCTAGTTCTATTTTTCATTTCCCCCCTTTGAAGACTGAATTGTGTGGAAGGGAAAATGTTTTAGACTCTTTGGAGTAATACTTCTCTGTCCTATGTCCCTGTTTATAAAACAGAGTTATTAAGATCTGCTTCTACCTGCAGAGGGGATTGTGTGAACTAACCATGGGAGTTGCACTGTAATATAGTGGGGTTTAGAGTCACACACATTCAGGCTGAAAGCCTAGCTCTCTCATTCACTAGCTCTAAGACCTTGGGCAAAGACCCCTACTCACCTCTCCAAATCTCATGTTCCTGATTTATCATATGAGACTAATGATTTCTACTTTGTAGAGTTGTTTTATGAATCAATGGCATGTAAAGTGTTTAGTTCAGTGTCTGATACCTATTTGGTTCTTTTTAAAAGGGTAGCTGCTATGATGTGAAAGATACCGGTTTCTTTTAAAGAAGGTACTATACTTGCTCATTGCCTCTACTCCCCTTCAAAAGGGTGAGTGTCCTATGCAGAACAACGAAAACATGGAAACAAAAAAGGTGGCCATCATTGCTCCTTAACAATGTATCTTAACATCAGAGTCATGTACCTCTGTTACTTATTACTGTTCTCTTCTGATGAAAGGGGCATGTTGTTAAAGAGACAAGCAATTCAATTCAATGGTAGTTTTGAGCACTTAGTATGTGCTTCTCTGACTTCTTTTACAGTAATTTTTCTCCTCTTGCTATAACATACAGTAGGGTGCAGATATTTGTTAATATTAATTAATTATAGAATTCTAAGTTCTTAAAGTTCTTTTCACTTGGAGTCTCTCCTAGGTTTTTCAAGCACATAAGAGTGGTACTAATTCAATATCTACATAGGATTTTTCCCTTTAGATGGAAAACTACATACCATAAGTACCATTAAATTTCAAAGCTCCCACCCTTTTTGGATAAATATTATTTTGAAGCTGTTATCAAAGAATACTGACAACTATATTTTACTAATATTCCTTGTAATTTGAGGGTGCAGCATAGCATGGCAGACACAATTTCTGATGCATGGATTTATATCCCTGAGAAGAAATGGATAGATCAAGGATATTTTGTTTATGCACTGATATTACAACATTTGCTAGTATTAAGAGATCTGAGCTTTGACATCAGGTTTAGCTGCTTTGGCGAGGTCCCCAAGATCCTAAGCCTCTTTATAATGGATAATAAGTATAACCAATTTTTCATTACTAAGTGAAAATAAGACAGACTTATATATTTAATCTATGATGCCAAGTAGCCTTGAGATTTCATGAAAGAGGCTTATGGCAGGGCATGTCTCTTGTCCTCTGGGAAAATCTTAGACTCAATAATTTTAAAATAACATTTAAATTCCAGGGATAGTCATTTAGATGCTGCTGTGATTAAATGGTTGTGTTTGCTAAGCACACACCTCAGAAGACAGGCAAATGATTATAAATATCAGTACAGAGGCAGGACTGCACTTCTGGGAAGTGTAAAGCAAATTTAGCTTATGTGTCAACCTGCAACAGGATCAAGTTCTGTCCACAGCTGACACTCAATAGAAAAGAAAGCTTCCACTTAAAACCCACCAGTAGAACAAGGTGATGCCCTAACTTTTTGTTACAAACATTAGGGCATCAACATCTGAGTTCTCATCACACCTCCACTTATCTGAGTTGGCACTGTGGTGCATTATAAATGAAAGCTGGAAACTCAACAACCAATATATGATGAGGTGAGGTCACCACAAGACTAGACAATTAAGAAAAGCTTCCAAGACACACAGAAATACAGCATGACTTGGCCTTGGGCTTCTAGCAAATGAGATTGTATATGCAGGCCATTCTAGTTAGGAACTCACAGAAATAGAATATCTTTTAACACGTTGAGTCATATCTAAATCTTAGTTTCAAAGGCATGAAAAAAGTACCTGGCACAAGAAATGGATAATGCTGGCCTCAAGAATAAAGTGTTTTTAATAGAAACATGGAAGAGATTGCCCCCACACTAATTATTTAGAGACATTTGTATGTGTAACTAGTTATCACTCTCACCTGTACTACATTCCAGCATGAAGGACTATAATATGCACCTTGTTTTTCAAGTCCATATTTCAGAAGCCTGATATATACATTTTCTATGATTTGAGGGAGGGTGAGGAGGGAAGAAAAAGAAAAGAAAAAATAGCACATAGACCTCATCGTCCTTTCTAGGCTTAATACTAGGAACAGACTCTTGATTTCCAGGGGGACTTTCATGGGCAAAAAGTGTATCTGGAGACATTAGGCATGAAAGCTTCAACTCATTGTATAAGCTGTTGAATCACTGTATACTCTGTGTGTCTGAGCAAGGGTGAGCATCATACTGATAGCATAAATGGTAGCATTGCAGTGGTTGTCAGGCAGCTCAGCTCTTGAGGCCAGAATGCTTTATTATTGGCTATTTTCTCTAAGGAGCCTGGTAACTTGGGTATATGCATGATCCATTGCATTCCTTGCTCAGGACAGTATGTGATATCTGTTCTCTGGCATGCAATGTTTTAACTCTGGGATGGAGGAAGGGAAAATAAGCAATCAAAGCAGTAATTAGACTTTTCTCTCTCTTCAGTGTCTTCTGGTCCTACTACAGTGTCTTTTAGAACTCTATAACAGCTGTTTCAATCAAGGTTTCCAACAACAGAGCAGACACTCCCTTCATGGGATGATTATTGGTGGGGCACTTGGGTAGTCCATCACCTTTGGGCAGGTCTTTCTCAGCTTCCATATGAGGAGGGGAAAAGTGGGAGGAGTGAGGGAGGAGAGGAGGCTCAAAATGGATAATATCTCAGATACTGTAACTTCCTATATCTCTGTTCCGTCTACTCCCAGGACTAGCATCCTAAGGGATACATACTTCTTGGGTTTTGGTGTCACCATGTGGTTTAGCATGTTACTCACAATCCAGAACTTGGACTTCTTGCCAGTAGTAGCAGAGCAGTGGTGGCCTCAACAAAGAAGGAAATTGATATTCTTTGTGAGAAAACAAGTTAATGTGAGCAGGCTGTTGAGGCTGTGGGCTGACAACAATGATCTACACTTAATCTTACCTTTGTTCTAGAAGAAAAGGCCCAAAGCCTCACTGTAGGTAAAGATACCATTCAATTCATTCTAATACCCTGACAATTATTTTGTCAGAATGAATACAGAGGCACTTCCCCATCCCTCCCAACTTCACAGATCCCTGCTGTCCCTCTGGGGCAATGAAGACCATTCTTAGGAAATCCTGAAGGGGGAGTTCCAGGTCAGGGAGCAGGATAAAGCCCTTAGGCTTTGTACAATGCAGATTGATTCACTGTTGGGGTACTTTACACAGTGACTCATAGTAGGCACCTGATCATCTGAGTCATTACTACTAAGAGATGTTGGTTATCCAGTGCTCATTATGAGCCCTTGATAACTATGCAGACTTTACAGACCCTAAGGAGAATAGGAGAATCAATTTTGAAGCTCACCACTCCCTACTTTACTCCTTCTGTGCATTACTGAGAGCATTTATGACTTGCTATATACTTATGCACATTCATACTTATTTACCGCTGCTGATGTATGTGTTCTCTTTCTACTATTGTAAGTTAGTATTTCTGTGTAGGAGTCTAGAATTATATTTTTTAGTCAAGTACTATGAGGGGCAGTCTCAGCAGAATTAATAGAGCAATGTTTAAAAAGCACTTCCCGCCCTCAAATGTCCCTAAGAAGACTGAGCTGATTACAAAAAAGATCAGTTCAAGTCATAACTCTACCAGGAGTTCCCAGAAAATCAAATAGCCTGAATTCATATCAGCCATTTGGGGTCTAGGGAAAGGTATTGGGACTAAAGCCTAAAGGTGGAGGTACAGGGGATGGGATGGAAAAAGAGAAGGAGAAAAAGGAGGTTTGGTAAAAGGTTAAAAAGAAAACAACAACAACAAAAAGACATAACCTCTGCCAAATCCCTAATTTCTCTTTCAATCTTTGGAACTACTACACAAATAGCTTCTGCATTTGAGTTGTCCAGGTGGCTATAGATCTATTTATTTTGCACTTAACCAAAGGTCAAAGGATCTTTGTTGATGTTTTTGCTTAAGGGTTCCAATCAAACTTTCCACCATTTTTATCTGAGGTTGGATTGTCATAGAGATGGTTTATTCAGTACTTTCATTATTTTTAGATCACCTTTAAATCACTTCTTTGGGAAAAAAAAGCAGCATTCGTGTCCTGAAGGATTTCTCAAAAGAGTATAGAAAAGCTGGGTTACTGCCCCCTCATTCCTTACTCTGAGAGAATTTCCCACTGGGAATCTGAGCAAGACACCTGGACTCTGTTTGCCTTGACCTCAAAGAGTTTTTGTGAGAAAAACTGGAACTGGTCAAAAAATGGTATAAACAAAGGCAAAGTATCAGAGATCTAGCCCTACCTTAAGGCAAGTTGAGTTTCAAGGGCCAATAATGACAACTAGTCAATGATTGGCAATGTAAACTCATGAAATCTGATTGTCCTCATATAGAACACAGGTCCTGCCATAAGTTCCATTTCACTGAATTTTGAATCATGTTGGTGTCTTACTAAAGTAGACATGTCAGCATTAGTTGTGCAGTGGTCTCAGGTCTTGATTTCTGTAAAAATATATACTGATTCTTCTAGAAGCTAAAGAATATCAGATTTTTTGCCTACCTAAGGCAAAATTGGGAAATTTTCAAGACAAAAAATTTTACAGATTTATATAATATTGTATATATAATAGTCATGTTTTTCTATATTTTTCTAAATGGAGAACAGTAAAATTTGAAGAGGAATTATAAGTTTATGAGCTATTTCTTCCCTGTTCACATCAGGCATGGTATATAAATATAGTCAATAAGTATTGCAATAACTATGCATGGTACCAGAGGGGTACAAGACTTATTGGGGTGATCACACCATAAGGTATATGAGTATATAATCACTATGCTGTACACCTGAAGAAATACAATTTTGTATGTCCACTATTACTGAAAAATACATTTTAAAATAATCTAAAAAAAACTCTTGCTAGATAATATGTTTTGTAGTATTATATACTCAGCTCCACGAGTTGTTTCTATGCATTCTGTAGTAGTACATATGCATTAGTAATTATGCATAAACAATAAGCTCCAACTCTTTTAATTAAGCCAGGCAGCACATGTGTGCATACATGTAAAAGCCTCCAAAGGTGTGAATAATAACAAAAGAACTTCACAGGGAATGTTCTTCCAAAGGCGTTATATAACAACCATATAACAATATGATACCAAAAGTATGATCCATAAAAGTAAAAATTTATAAACTGAAGGGAGGGAAATTGGAATGGCTGGGGTTGGGGGAAGTTGTGGGGGAAAAATGCATACAACCGTAATTGAACAACAATAAAGTAATTTTTTCAATAAAGAAAAAATTAAATTAAATTAAAAAGGCATAAATAAAAATAAAAAATAAACTGGGCTTTACCAAAATGTAAAACATATGCTCTGTGAAAGACCAGTTATGGGAGAAACTATTTTCCAATCACACATCCAACAAAGGACTTGTATCTAGAATATTTAAGTGTCCATCAGTAAATCAGTAGGTCAAAAAACTATGGTACATTTACACAATGGAATACTATGCAGCAGAAAGAAAAAAGGAGCTCCCACTCTTTGTGACAGCATGGATGGAGCTGGAGAGCATTATGCCGAGTGAAATAAGTCAGGCGGTGAGGGACAAATACCATATGATCTCACCTTTAAGTGGAACCTAATCAACATAACCATCTTAAACTTTTGAAAGGTACACAGATAAAACGAGAAGATGCATTTGCTAGGTTTCATTGTATAACTGTACATTTAGACTCCCCTTGAAAGCCCAAGGCACATGAATAGCAAAGTAGAATAAGAAGGGGTTGGAATTTTTGCATTAGGTTGGCAGAAGTTGTTAAGTACATAGTTGTAGACCTGGATTCTGTCCAAAAAAGTCATAGGTCTTGTCAGCATGATAACACCCTGCCTTAGTTTTTTGTTATGTGGGAAAATGGCCTTGTGATATTTACTTTATCTTATTTAACTAGTATTGAGTTTGCAAGGTTAGACCTCAAAAAGCTAGTCATTTCATCCTAGACAATTGGCCTTGAATTAGGATATAGTACCAGTAGAATAAATTGCCACCAGGTGGTTGGTGCCTTTTCTTATGGCAGATTATATAGCAGTTCTTAAATCTGTGTTTCCCATAGTTGTTGTTAATGGAATGCATCAGAAGAGGATGTTTTCAATTCAGTAATACATTTGGTCCTTCAAAAACTACCTCACTGTTTTAATATAAACATTAGAGAGAATTAGACTTGAAATGTCTATGTGCTAAATTGAAAGAGATACAAACACTTGGGTCCACCAATCCTAACTGTTCTAATCACCACTTTTTTCTAACACTGGTTTCTTTCCAGGCTGGAATACAACATTTATCTTAACTTACCTTAAATCTTTGTATATAATCAGAAACCCTCCTGATGCTCTATTTCTTATTTCTGTGGAAAGAGTTCATACTCTCAGCACTATCTTTTGAGTATCTTTATGGGGAAAGCAGGCACAAATTCTTCAATTTGATTTTCTATTTATAGTCTTTGTTTCCTTTACCAGTAATCCCTGCTCTGTTACTCATGGAAAGGAAAGAGTCTGCGCTTGCATTGACTAATCCACAAAGATCAAAAGCACTCTAACCTCTAACCTCTAATCCACAAAGATCAAAATCACTCTAACCTGGTAGCAAAGAGCTGCTGGGCTTGGACTATTAGTATGCAAACTATGCTCCAATTTTGGGGGCAAAACACTGATTTCAAATTGAACTTTCAATACCCTGTTGCAACCACATATATGCTCACACTTAATAAGCCTTGTGTTCTAATTTAGGGTTAAAAATATTATCACCATATCCATGGAAGGAAAGAAAATGTATGTCTTGAATTTCTACTTATCACTAAGCACTCTCATGTATTCTCTTGATCTTTATTAAGAGTTGAGTTCCATATATAATATATTTTTGCAGATAAAAATGCTGAGGTTTATAAGATAAATTACTTGCCCAAGGATACACCTAATTAGTGATGGAGCTAAGCTTCAAATCCAGGTTTATCTGACTCCAAAATCTATATTCTGTTAACTATACTAAATTGGCTTTTGCCTAAATATATGTTTTTGGAAATTTCAGAATCTTCATGTGTTTCCTACAACAGCAACTGGATTTTAGGAGCCAATTGATAGCAACATTTGAGAACACCCTTTTCATTGTCCTTCCCAAGTGTATTTCCCCCCACTCAGTTAAACTTTATAAACATTTATCAGACTTCCCATCAAGATGGAGGTGTAGATAGACATGCTTTGCCTCCTGCACAACCATAAAAAGAATTACAACCAGATCTCAAAAACAAATAACACCCAGAGCTGCCAGAAAATCGAGCTATATGGAAGTCCAACAACCAAGGATTTAAAGAAGCCACATTCATCCAGATGAATTCTAAGGCCAGAGTCTCAGAGATGGGGCAGAGAGGTGGTGTGGTATGGACAAGCAGTGGTTGTGGTAGCAGAACAGATGGTCCTACATTCACGTGTGGTAGATAAAAATCAGGAGGGATACCCTGGGAGCAAACAATCCCAGCCCTTGGTTAGACTGCAGAGTCCAGGATTCCAGAACCTGGAAGATAAACCCCCATTACCTCTGGCTGTAAAAACCAGTGGGGGTTGGGGTGGCAGAAGAAACTGCTGGATTTTTAGAGTTTAAAGGGCCCATATAGTCTTAGAGAGTAGTAAACCCCAGAGCAGCAGCTGGAGGGGCGCCTATCACACACAGGCAGTGGATGAAGTGCCTGGAAATGAGGCAAATGCCAGGCAGACCTCCAGAAGCCAGGCAGTGGGGTTGCCCCTCCCCACACACCCCCACACACAAGTGGAGCCCAGGAGCAGTGAAGTGGGTTGCCCCACCCAGGCAATTACCTAAGGCTCTGACCCACACCATGTACAGGTGTCTTTGCTACATAGGTCAACCTACTAAGATAGGGAGTAAAAGTAGCTCTACCTAATACACAGAAACAAACACAGTGAGTCTGCCAAATTGAGGAGGCAAAGAAATATGGCCCAAATGAAAGGACAGAACAAAACACCAGAAAAAAAACTAGATGAAACAGAGATAGCCAACCTATCAGAGGCAGAATTCAAAACACTGGTGATAAGGGTGCTCAGAGAACTTAGTGGGTGCAGCAAAAAATAAAGGAAGAAATGAAGGTTACTCAGTGAAATAAAGAAAAATCTACAGGGAACCAACAGTGAAGGGAAGGAAGCTGGGATTTAAATCAATGATTTGGAAAGAAAGGAAGAAACAGTCAATCAGAACACAAAGAAGAAACAAGAATTCAAAAAATCAAGGAGTGGCTTAGGAATCTGTGGGACAACTTTAAATGTACCAACATCCGAATCATAGGGGTGCCAGAAGGAGAAGAGGGAGAGCAAGAAATTGAAAATTTATTTGAACAAATAATGGAGGAAAGCTTCCCTAATCTGGTGAAGGAAACAGACATACAAGTTCGGGAATCACAGAGAGTCCTGAACAAGTTGGACCCAAAGGGGACCACACCAAAACACATCATAATTAAAATGCTAAAGGTTTAAAATGAAGAGAGAATCTTAAAAACAGCAGGAGAAAAGCAGAGAGTTACGTACAAATGAGTTTCCAGAAGCCTATCAGCTGATTTCTCAAAAGAAACTTTGCAGGCAAGAATGGTCTAGCAGGCAGTATTTCAAAGTGATGAAAACCAAGGACCTACAACCAAGATTACTCTATCCAGCAAAGCTATCATTTAGAATAGAAGGGTAGATAAAGCACTTCCCAGACAAGGTAAAGCTAAAGGAGTTCATCATCACCAACATATTATTATTACACGAAATGTTAAAGAGACTTATTTAAGAAAAAGAAGAATAAAATTCTGAACATTAAAATGACAACAAACTTACAACTATCATCAACTGAATCTAAAAAACAAAAACAAACTAAGCAATGAGAACAGGAACAGAATCATAGGTATGGAAATCATTTGGAGGATTATCAGCTGGGAGGGAGAAGGGGGAGAATGGGAGAAATGGTGCAGGGATTAAAAAGAATAATTGGTAGGAACAAAATAGGCAGGGGAATGTTAAGAATAGTATAGGAAAGGGAGAAGCCAAAGAACTTACATGCATGACCCATGGATAGGAACTATGGGGAGGATTGCTGGAGGGGAAGGAGTACCAGGTATAGAGGGGGAAATAGGGAAAAGTGGAACAACAGTAATAGCATAATCAAAAAATATACTTAAAAATAAACATTCATCAAGTATCTATAATGGGTAAGTTCTGGCACTGTGTGCATTGCATCCATCAGATGTAACTTGACTATGACAAGTATTTGTGACTTACCAAGAGACTTTTATGCTGAGTTTTTCCTTTCTGACCTGCTTGGTTTTGAAATCATTTCTCTTCCTGGTGCCTATCCCTGCAATCTTTAATATGGTAGAAGGTCACTTTATTTCAACAGATCTGAGCAATATTAATAGTTTTGTCTGTTATGTGTTGCTCTTCTCATAATGAGAGATGCTAAATTTTAGCACCTTTATTTGCAGTTCTAGCAAAGAGATGTGGCTTGGGGAACTGATGGAATTCGGTGTCTATCTCTTAGATGTCATATTGCTGCCCATACTGCACCATGTACAAATATTTCTGTGAAAACATAAACTGGGTCATTGAAATCTCTTGTGGTTTTGCAAACTATCTATTTATTCTCTCTCACTTCAAATCAACCCTCACTTTCCAGGAAAGATAGGCAACGTTTATGGTATGAGTAGAAATATGTCTAGGGTTTGGAATCAGACATACTTGGGTTCAAAGTCATCCTCCTTTGTAACTGTGTGTAATCTTAGAGAAGTTGTTTGACCATTTGGAGATTCCAAACCTTATCTACAACATGAAGTTAATATTACTTACTTTGTAGTGTTGTGAGTATAAGTACTAATGTACATATACAATATGCCTAGCCAGATGCCTAATTATAGTGGTCATTTCAGAAAATATGTGGATATCAGACATGTGTTTGTGAGTAATTACTTTTTATCATATGTATGGAGGGCTAAAAGGGGCAAGAGGGGTTAGCTGTGTTTCCATATTTCTCTGTGTATCATTTTTAATGTGTGTGTATTGCTATTAGTGAATGTGTTTCACACTGGATTCTCCCTTCCCATCTTCCCTGCTCTTTACCTTTCTTAAGCAATCCTAGTTTTTTAGGTCATAATTCTGATTAAAGGACAGTATCCTACCCCTCCCAGAGGAAAATTTTGCCTGCTTTTTATATTTGTGTGTGTGATTCAAGTGGAGCTGTCCCCCAGATCTCAATTGATAATCCTTCTCTTCCCATTTTAGTCAGTGCTGCCTTCTCCCCAGCAACTTTGAACAGAGAGCTGCACAGGCACTGATTACAGCATAATCTGAGAGCCAAAGAAATGGTGGCTGAGAGGTAGTTCCAATGCCAGTGGTAATTGTATATGCCATTGATAGGAATATGAGAATTTTTTGTCACCAAGTCTGTTAGTGTTTGCTGCCACCCCCAGCTTCCCCTTCAATGTAATATACTTATCCTATTCTTATTTCTTTTCTACTCCTCTTCCAAGCCCATCAGCTTGAGTTATAAGACCAGTGATTGATCTCTCTCTCTCCCTCTCTCTTTCTCTCTCTCCTCTCTCTCTCCCTCTTTCCTCTCTCTCTCCTCATCTCTCTTCTCCCTTAGTGCTTTTGTACTTTTCTGATGCCCTCTCCAAAATAGGCTATCAAGAGTTAAGCAGCACAAAATCCAGATGGTAACAGTCAGCCTTGCTCTAAGCCCTGGCCAGTGGTTGTTAGAATTTAATTTACTGTAGTTAGTAGCCATTTAGGAGTTGAGCAGCCTTAATCCCTAAACATTGCCTGACTATAGAAGGGGGTGTCATTTTACCAGGTGTTTGCCTGCAAGGAAAAGTTGGAAAAGGATGTAAATCTGAATGGTGTTTCAACAGAGACATAAATAAAGGTCCAAAAGTAGAAAAGGCTAGCAGTAGGTGTTAGGGTAAAGCATCTGAACAAGCTGTGGGAAGTGGCTCTTAGGAGGGGGAGGGAGGCAATAGTAATGCTCTTGTTCTTTCCTAGAAAGATCCTTGTAGAATGCTTTTGTGCAGTAATTGCAAAGCCAAATTAATTTTTCATTATTGCCACTAGGAGCTGTCCAGGTCGGAGAAGAATTTCCCCTTGGGCTCAGCATGGTATTACTCTCTTTTACTACAAGGATGGCTGCCAATTGCACAGTTGATTCTGCCATACTTCTTTACCAGCAATGATACCAGAGAGTTATATTGTAGAATGGCAGAAGATGGATGAGAAGAGGAAACTAGGCTTTGAAAAAGATATTACTAATTAAAATGATACCAAACAACACAGAAAACAAAATTTAGAGGTACAGTGAAAAAGAGCCTTGCACTGGAAGTCCAGAGGCCAGAACTAGTTTGAAACATAGTGACATTGGGTCCCTCCTTAAGTCACAGTGTTCTTATCTGGAAAAAAGCCAATAGTATTAACTATCTTGCCTGCTCCTCAGGGTTGTCTTCAGAGTCAAGTGAGAATCTTCAAGATCTTTATATCTGACAAAGTACCGTGTAAATGAAACAATTATTAGTACCTTCATTACTTAAGCATTTAATATGAAAAACAAAAACAAAACTGAACAAAATAGCTGAGATTTCTACTACACATCTCCCCCTGCCCCAATTCTGTTTCCTTCTGTTAATTGACAATAGGGTATAACTTGCAATGAGACCAATGATTTAAACCTTACTTTTTTTTTTCATTTCACTGAGGAATAACTGGCCTTCCATGTCCTGTAAAATTCTAAGACAGATTTTAGCTCTGTCATTTATCAACCTGCTAGGGAAGGTACCTAATCTCTTCAAGCTTCAGCTCTCCATGTAACATGATTTGACAGAGTATTTCTCACATAGTAAATACTCACCAGCTGTTAGTAATTATTATTATTGTTATTATTACTCCAGGAAGCTTGTCCCTGTTGCCCTTCTTTTACCAACTGACAGTTTTTCAATTTTGTTACCTGGCCAGTAATTTCTGTGAAACCAAGGTTCACAACATATTTTCTTCCTTAACAGATTAGTGTCTCGTGCAATCATAGCTCTTCCCTCTCTTTTCCCTCCAGGTTTGGTGAGCTGCCAAACTACCACACCTCCTGCCTCCATATGAGGCAATTTCGCTCAGTCAGGGACAATCCTCCACTCAGAGGGAACAAAGTTATTCACAGTTTTAGAAATTGAGTGGAAAATCCTTCACCCAACCCATAAGCCAATCCCACCCTGAAATGCCCTTACCTGAGACCTTGTTCCCACTTTCACCTACCACCAGTGTGGCAACATGAATAATTTTGCATACACACACATTAGTGAATTAGTGAATTTCATCATCCACTGCTGCAAGAAACAAGCAGAATCAATGGTTCTAGCATTAGTTTCTGTCTACCAACTTCATGATTCTTGTCAATGTGACTTCATAAGACTGAGAAAAAGTAAAAACAAAAACTCAACATCCTCTCTTTATTATCTAACCACTTCATACCCAGAGGACTTGTTAATGAATGTATTCTTAGGTCCTGTGCACACCTTCAGACGGCTGTCTGCATGGGGCCAGTTTGACAATAAGGCAATCTCCTCAGCTCCCCAATTACATGCAGTTAGGTGATGTGGACTTACCACAGCTACATTATTAGAGGCATGTGATGACATGATTGGAAAGAGATAGGTGTTTTTAAGCCCAGTAAACAGAAAGCACTTGGCCGAGTCTTTATCACTTCTCTCTTTGAGTGAGTTGTAGCCAAATGAGTGACAACTTTGCATACTTACAGGGCTCCTTTTGGCTTTAGGTTTCAAGCATTTAAAAATACCTCTAAAGGCTGAAGTCAACTGATTTAGGAGCTCCAAGACATGGTTCAGCATGCTGTTACAAAGTATCAAAATATGCAAAAGATGCTATTTGACATTTCAGACACATCTTCAAAGAACTGCAATTTTTTCCTCCCCATTTGGGAAATCATTCACAGTACATGGTCTCCTTTAGCTTAAACTAAGGGAAAATCTGCAGACACTATTCGTCCCTAGCTTTCCCTGCTGGGTAAAATAGTGGCCACTGGGAGAAAGAAATAAGTGAATTGAAGTGACCCCAAGTTGGATCTGACACCCAGGCTAGATCAGAATTACCATTGTCCTGTAGATGCAAAATGGCTTGTTCAAGGATTCACAGTTCAACACAGCAAAATCAGCATTCAAACCTGTGTGAAGGTCTGGGAAGACTCAGCCAAGCTCTACTCCTTCCCAATGCCAGGGCAATTACCAAGAGCCAGGCTACTGCTTTCTGCACTTTGTCATCCTGGGTCCAAATTGCCCACCTCCTCCCTAACCCCCAATTAATGATTCTTACCCTTCCTAGAAAATTCCAATAGAAAAAGGAAAGGGAAAGAGAACAGTGATAGTTGAGAAGACATGTTTTTAGGCTTTATAATCCTGGTGGACTAGTTTTAAAGTCACCAATCCTTAATATTTATCTTATCAATGTGCTCATATGTTATTCAGTATACACATGCAAAATGGCATGTGTATACTGAGAGTCATTCCAGTATTGTTTGTAAGGGAATACAATTTTAAATCACTGCCCATCAATGGAGGACTGTTTAAATAAATCACCTTACATCCATACAATGGAATGGTATATAATTATAAAAAGAAATGAGACAGCTCAGTATGTACTGATATTGAAAGGCCTTCACATTTATAGAGTGGCAGGCACTATATATTATGTGTAGAAAGCAAGAAACAAAACATTGTGCATGGAATGCTGGTCTACATGAAGATGAAATACTATATGTATGTATCTGTGCATGTGTATAAACTATCTTTTGAATAATATGCAAGAAACTGCTTAAAATTTTTGTCTATTCAGAAGAAAAACACATCATTCTCAAGTTTATTTTATTTCACTAATAGAAAGCAGGGACATAGAGGATCTTCTGTAGTTCTTCCTTAGCACAGGAGGCCAGGGGAGGGATTTGTAGCTATAGTCCTTGCACACCTGAGCAATACGTGGATATCATTCTTCAGTGTTAGGGTAACCAATAGCACTTGGCTTACCTATCACTTTCCTGATTTTAGACTGAAAGTCCTGGAAAAACTGAGAGTTAGTTACCCTAATTCTCATTCTTCTACTGAAGCCCTTAGCCAGCTAGGATTGCTAGTGCCAGGGAGGGAAGCTTCCAGTAGCGAGATGAATGGAGCCGTGTCACAAGCCCCTGCCTCCAAAATCCACAAGCAACTTACATGTATAGAGTGGCAGGCACATGCTTGGTGAGGTATCCTCATCTAACAGACAGGCAAATTGAGACTCAGAGAGGTTAAGTGATTTGCCCAAAGTCACACAGTTAGTAAGTGCTGGAGCCAGCCTGTCTGACTCCTCCATATCAACAAGACTCTGGGGAATATAAAACTTTCAGTAAATCAGTGGACCTGGCCTTTCTTAAAGCCTGAAGCACCTGGAGTTACATTTTAATTACATCAAACATTGTTGCTCTGAATCAACTTTGGCAGGCCAGCATTAGGAAATGGCTTTCTTCCCATCATCCTTGGCCTCAACGCAAAGAGAATAGATGTTCCAGGTTTTTGAACTAAAAGAGTCATAGGCAGAAAGCTGCATCCCCCAGTTGTACTCTTAGTGGGAGTCTGGTTCTCACTTGAGGGGTGATAAGCTACCCATCCCCAACTTGATCCAGCCTCCTGCCCAAGAATACATTGAGAATAATAGGTAAGGGTGCATGTCATGATGTTTGCCTACTGTTTGGGTGGGGGTGGAATTCAATTTGGCTACCTAATAGGGGTTCCTTTTGCTAGGAAAAGGTAAAAGCATCTCTCAAAGCTTCATCCATCAAAAACCTACTGAGCCACAGAAAAACAGATATAGCAGATATAGTAAAAGCTTTGGACATTGGAGAGAACAATAGGGAAAGGTCACAGCAGCAGCTCCACTTGCCTTTTTCAATTAAGCACCAGGCAGGTGTTAATTATATATATGAAACTGCTGGGCTGTTTTACGGACTCTTTCAGGTATTTTATAGAAAATATTCAATAAATATGGAGCAATGGAAGTGCTTACTTTCACTGTTCACAATTTATACATGTGGAATTGTAGCGCATCAGGGAAAGAGACCACCTCTGCCAGGGTGCACGAATTTCAGGGAATAATGGATCTGGGGACTGGCTTACCAAAAAACCCAAAAGGAAACTGAAACAGAGCTTTCCAAAGTTCTAGCTTTCTCTGCAGGGGATGCCACAGTTTAGGCAAAGACATTTTGCCTATCCTTGGGACCTGAATTACCTATGCCCTGCATTCTTTGCATTTGAATAAAGCTAAATGATGTCCGAAGTGATTTAACTTAGCACCACACTCAGTCGCACTACAAAACAGCCAGCGTTGAGTTTAAGAGTGGAGACTGTAGTGCTATTTGGATTTTAATGTCATATAGAATTAACAGGAAGGACTAGGATGCCTGCCTGCAGTCTGTTCTGGTTTAAGGAGCGGCAGGTGGGTCACCTGGCATTTGGTATGTATAAGGATCATATTACCCTTTGTAAATTATTCCTAGCTGTAGGATCACAAATATTGCAACAGGGATGTGGCACCTTGGACCAAGAGGAGTACAGGTGTGTCCCATTTTATGAAGTAGCTGTATACCTGTGAAGATGGTCACCAAGAAAAAAATTCCATATAGAATCCTATTATTGATTTTTCATAATAACATTAGACATGCATTTTTCTTTTTTCTTTTTTAATTACTTTATTATTGTTCAATTACAGTTGTCTGCATTTTCTCCCCACCACTCCACCCCACTCCAGCCAAACCAACCTCCCTCCCTTGCTTCCACCTTCCCCCTTGGTTTTGTCATGTGTCCTTTATGTGTCATGTGTTCCTGAAAACCCTTCTCCCCACTGTCCCCTCCCAACTCCCTTCTGGTTACTGTCAGATTGTTCTTACTTTCAGTGTCTCTGGTTATACTTTGTTTGCTTTTTTCTTTTGTTGATTATGCTCCAGTTAAAGGTGATATCACATGGCATTTTTCCCTCACCACCTGGCTTATTGCACTTAGCACAGTGTTCTCCACTTCCATCCTTGCTGCCTTCTTTCCCTCTGCTACATAGAATTCCATTGTGTAAATGTACCATGGTTTTTTGATCCACTCATTTACTGATGGGTGCTTAGGTTGCTTCTAGCACTTGGCTATTGTAAATTATGCTGTTATGAACATTGGGGTGCATAGGTCCTTTTGGATTGGTGTTTCAGGGCTCTTAGGGTATAATCCTAGCAGTGGAATTGCTGGGTCAAAAGACAGTTCCATTTTTAGTTTTCTGAGGAAATTCCATACTGTTTTCCACAGTGGCTGCACCAGTCTGCATTCCCACCAACAGTGCACTGGGGTTCCCCTTTCTCCACATCCTGTCCAATGCTTGTTTGTTGATTTGTTTATGATGGCCATTCTGACTAGTGTGAGGTGGTATCTAATTGTGGTTTTAATTTGCATCTCTCTGATGGCTAGTGATGATGAGCATCTTTTCATGTCTTTGGGCCCTCTGTATGTCCTCCTTGGAGAAGTGTCTGTTCAGTCTTTTGTCCATTTTTAATTGGGTTTTTCTGTCTTCCTGGAGTGGAGTCGTATGAATTCTTTATATGTTTTGGAGATCAAACCCTTGTCTGAGGTATCATTGACAAATATGTTTTCCCATATGGTTGGTTCTCTTTTCATTTTAATGCTGTTTTCTTTAGCCATGCAGAAGCTTTTTAATTTGATGAGATCCCATTTATTTATTTTTTCCTTTATGTTCCTTGCTTTAGGGGATATATCAGTGAAGATGTTGCTTCATGGAATGTTTGAGATTTTCTTGCTGTTTTCCTCCAGGACTTCTACGGTTTCATGACTTCTATTTAAGTCTTTTATCCAACTTGAATTTATTTTTGTGTGTGGTGTAAGTTGATGATCGAGTTTCTTTCTTTCTTTCTTTCTTTTTTGCATGTAGCTGTCCAGATCTCCCAACACCATTTGTTGAAGAGGCTATTTTTACTCTGTTCTATGCTTCTTCCCCCTCTCTCAAATATTAATTGACCATAGGCACTTGGGTTTATTTCTGAGTTCTCTATTCTGTTCCTTTGGTCTATGTGCCTGTTTTTATGCCAGTACCAGGCTGTTTTGATTACAGTGGCCTTGTAGTATAGTTTAGTGTCAGGTATTGGGATCCCTACTGCTTTGTTCTTCTATCTCAAAATTGCTGCAGCTATTCAGGTTCATTTATGGTTCCATATAAATTTATGAAATGTTTGTTCTATATCTCTGAAATATGTCATTGGTACTTTAATAGGGATTGCACTGAATTCATAAATCATTTTGGGTAGTATGGCCATTTTGATGATGAGCATGAGCATGGTACATGCTTCCATTTGTTTGCATCTTCCTTAATTTCTTCAGTGTTGTATAGTTTTCTAAGTACAGGTCTTTTACCTCCTTGGTTAGATTTATTCCTAGGTACTTTATTTTTCTTGTTGCTATATCAAATGAGATTTTTCCCTGATTAGACATGCATTTTTTGACAAGTATTTTAACCCCAAGATCCTGCAAAATCTCAAAAATGCTAAACAAATATTAACAATATTATTTGAGAGGAAAAACTTCATATGTCTTTTTTAAATTTATTTTTAGAGAGAAGAGAAGGGAGGGAGAAAAAAAGGGAGAGAAATATCGATATGAGAGAGAAACATGGATTGGTTGTCCCTTGTACGCAACCTGATGTGACCTGACCAGAACGAACCCACAACCCAGGCATGTGCTCTGACCCACAATTAAACAGGCAATGCTTTGTGGAACAATGCCCAATCAACTGAGCCACACCAGTCAGGGCCAAATATCTTGATAATGTCTTAGAAATAAAAATATATGGGCAAGCTACTAAAATAAATTGAAGTTCAGAGTGTCTTTTATAGAGCAGGATTGAGTTAGCTGCCTTCAGAGGGTGTGAGAGGATTCAGTAACTAAAGTAAAAGGATTTCATCAATTGCAAAGTGCTGTATACATGTGAATTCTTGTTACTCTTCTAGTCAATCTTAGTCACTTTAAAAGAAAAACAAAAGAACTTCCCTCTCACCCACCATGGATTGTCATTTGCTTCTTAGAAGCTCCATAACAGTTTTAATATGGAGTTCAGGTATTCCCTGCTGTTTGAAAGTTCACTTTATGTCATTTTGCTTTTACAAAACATCTATATTAGTGCCTGTTTTTGCTAACCAAAATAAATCAGGAGAGGATTTTTGCTTTTACAAAGGAAAGCCAAAAGCAAAAATAGAGTTCAGTGTTTGTTTTGCAGCAGCCATTATGTAGTCAGCGTGCATCCTGAGCAGCAGGAGTGTTTCCTGCCAAGATTCTTCCCCAAGAACTATGCTCAGCATCTCAGCATCAAGCTGTCCAAGTTTCGAACTGTGTCTATGAACGTCAGTTCTTCATTTTGTTTATTTTGTGCACTCACTAGCAAAATGTGGTATCAGAAAAGCCTAAGAGAGCTCATGAGGGTGTTACACTTAGTGTAAAACTGGGTGTAATAAAGTTATTTTAGGTTTCATTTTGTGTATTATTTGGTAATATGTTAGGTCATTCTTTGAGTCTGAGAACACTGAAAAATTTTCCATATAAGTTCATGGTAATTGCTTCTTCAGTCTACCCCATTTCAGTTTATCAGAAAGCTCATAGAAATGCTCTACTTTCCAAGAGTGGGATATGGCTGTATAATCAGAGCGCTGTGTTTTTTTTTAATTGTTGAAGACCTTTTTTATTGTTATTCAAATACAGTTGTCTCCATTTTCCTGCCACCACTTTCTCTCACCCCATACGCCCGCACTTCCCACCCTCAATCTTTCCCCCCTTTGGCTTTGTCCATGGGTCCTTTATACATGTTCCTTAATGACCCTTCCCCTTCCCTCCCCCTCCCTCTGGTTACTGTCAGTTTGTTCTTTATATCAATGTCTCTGGTTGTATTTTACTTGCTTGTTTGTTTTGTTGATTAGGTTCCAGTTAAAGGTGAGATCATATGGTATTTGTCCCTCACTGCCTGGCTTGTTTCACTTAGGATAATGCTCTCCAGTTCCATCCATGCTGTCACAAAGGGTAGGAGCTCCTTCTTTCTGTCTGTTGTATAGTATTCCATGGTGTAAGTGTACCACAGTTTTTTGATCCACTCATTTACTCATGGGCACTTAGGTTGCTTCCAGCACTTGGCTATTGTAAATTGTACTGCTATGAACACAGAAGACTTTTCAGTTCTTAGCAATCTACTGTCTTGTCTTTCAAAACAAAGATTGGGTGGGAACAGTATATTCACTCTGTGGCATACATATTAATTAATCAGGTACACCCAGTTTTCTTGTCATGGGTAGAATAGTAGAAAAAGGCACAGAGCCCACCAGCATTCTCTAATTGTGAATCCTCAAGTAATGCCCAAGCTTCAGATTTACCAACTGGAAATTAGAGGTAATACTCCACATGGTTGTGGTGAGGGGGCAATGAGATGAGGTTATCCACAAGGGGCCAGGAACTAGGAAGCACTATGCAAATCCTCTTATGGGATAAGCAAGAGCTCTCCTTCCAATACTTGCCTTTGCAGAATATGCTTGTTTGTTTGAGTCTTCCAATTTTTATCTTATGTCCTTATTAGGTTTAGTGGCCCCCAGCGGGTAAATGTTGATTTGCATGCATATATTTTATTGGCCCATTGATTGATTCTTAGTTTCTGTTTGTACAAGGATTTGTTTAGAAACAGTGATTGGATTAGTAAGTTTCTCTGAAAGGAGACAGAGCTTAAAAGGCAAGAAACTACAGGAATTTTACATTCTCCCAATTGGGGTTTAGATATTTGTTGAAGTTCTGAGTGAATGTTATAGAGCTTGTGTTTAGAACTTAAGAAACTATTATGTGGCCTTCTAACCTTTTTTCCCTACTATACATAAATTACATCAAAATCTACAAGCTCCCAACTTAGTAATATATATCTCACATGTATAGGCTCCTCACATACAAGCTCTAAACTCATATATGACAACCTGCTCTGATGCCAGGAATACCCACCACTCACTTACTTTGTCCTCTAGAGAAAGTGATAGTAACTATAATTTAGAAATTGCAAACTGGTTGCCTGTGGGCTGACTTCGTTCTAAAGACATGCTTTCTTTGGGCCTCATGAGTTTTTTAAAATACAATTAGTTGCTAACACTTCAATATTATAAAATTTTAGCCTGGATTGCCAGTTTCTCTTTAAAAAATGGAATGAGCTAGTAACACTGGTCAGCATTCAATAACAATCACCTAAAACTTTGTAGCGACTGGGCTTGACCTCTCCAGTTTTCCTACTAGGTCGTCTTGTCTCTTCCATTATCAACCAGCATTGAGTAGACAGCCCTGCATTAAAGTTAGTGCATTCAAAGTGACCAATTTAATATCATAGCACAGAGAAGAGATAATTGTGATTTGGCTGATGTAGGCAATGACAGGGTATATGAGTAGATAACAACTGTTCTGATGTAATCCCTCATTTGAACCAGAAAGTAAACATTTAGGGCAATGAACGTGAAGTCCCAAAGCTCTTTCAAATGGTTCTGAGCTCACATAACTTTGTGTTTGTCTATGTGGATTACTGTTCCCTCCCCTTCCAGTCCCACTATCCATATCTTTTAGACGGAATGTGCCTGCAACTTATTTAGCTGTCTCAGATGGTCTATTGAAGGACAGAGTTCATAGTAGGAGCTCAGAAAATGTGAATGAAGTACTCTATCCAATGATAAATGCATCACAAAGTCTTTTCTTCACTTGACAAATGCTGGGTTCATGGACTAAGAACTGAAGATTTTGATGATTTGCCATGTCTTCATATTAATAGATTAATTAATTTTTTCTATGTCCTTGAATAAATAACAGATGTCACTAATTATCAGGGAATGTGTAAGGAAAGAAAAGAGAACATTTCTTAAGTACCAAGAAGGGGAATTAAAGAATGACCTTTAGTAAGGGTTGATGGAAGGAAGTAGCTGGAAAGAAGAGGCTGATTTCTACTTTTTTCAGTATTTCAAATCACCAGTGCCTGGGAATCTCCTAAGGAACTAGAAGGCTCAGGGTTCTAGGAATCTTCTGGAGAAACAAATACTCCTCCTCATGTTCTCAGTACCACCTCACTCCAGGAAGAGAAGAGAGCTGGGTATGGAAGCAAGGGTAAGAAAAAGCCATTGAAGTTCAGGGAAGCTTTAAACTGAAAATGGGAGGAAGGGAAAAATAGCCAGCCAAAAATTGTAAAATGAGCTATTACATTGGACACTATATATTTCAGAATAAGAACAGTAAAAGAAGCATTTAGTAATTAACAAAGTAGAATAACTTGGGGAAAAGGCAGAAATAATGTATGTGGTTCCAGTTGTACAAAGGTGGAGCAATTAAAATTTTGAGAGGGGTATTTATGACTGCCTAGGTTTCATGAAGACAATATAGAATAATAAATGGCACAAAGGTGAGAAAGTTAGGACACAGAAAACCAAATGCCATCACTGAGATTGTATACCATATGCCACCAGACTTATTGTCAGCAATCTAAATGTAATTTCTTACTCTCCCTGCCATCTTCCTCCTTCCCACAAGATTTCATTGTTCTTTGTCTTGACTCTTTGGCATCATTTTTTTGTAAGTGTCTCAAGGATGGTATAGTATCTTGAAACTCCCATAAGTTGTCAAGAGGGCTCAGGTAAACATGGATTGCTCATGAACTAATTTTTCAATTGACATACAAAGGTTCTGTCCATTAGTACACTCTTATTGGTTAGAGAACTGAACATAGAGTATAATAAATGCATACATATTTGGGAGAATAAGAGTAGCAAAGAATTTTTTAGGTCAGGGTCCCAAACTCAAATGCCTAGTGGAGTCAGGTGCCCCATCTGAAGAGAGCAACTGCTATTCCATTCCAGCAGATTGTTGACATGTGAGAATATAGGTTCACTGTTACCAGAGGTTATGGTTATTTTAAAGAAACAGGAAACTTGAATTTTAATATGAAATATTTTGTTTTAAATAATATCAACTAATTAAAAACTATGAAAAACAGTAGCAAGTGGTCCAAACAGAACATTTCCACAATCACTCAATGGTGAATTTTAATTTAGGTGGTAGATAGAATTTATGATACAGCCTTGATTTGGTGACATTGTCCATTCGGCATGAATTTGGTTTCAGTTTGGTGGATGTGAGTACTTTTCCCAAATAGAAGTCTTGCATGTTGGTTTGTATCTATAAATATAATTGAGAACTTGCTCCATGGTAAAAATGGTAAGTAGACTCTATGCTGGGTTAGAGTCGGTCTGTTCAACAGCTAACTGAGAAATCAGTGGTCAGAATATGAGATGTCTAAAGAACATAATCAGAAGGCAGTTCATTTTTTGTGATATTTTGCTTTCTCACTAGACCATGAATCCCTTGAAGGCCATGGTAAAGAACTTGGATATGGTTCTAAAAATGTTTGGAAGCTATTGGAGGTTTGTGAGCAGGGAAGGGATGTGATCCAACTTAATATTATAAAAGGAACACTCTAATAGAGCTGATAGGAAGGCCCTGTACAGAGCTACAACCTGGAGACATCCAAAAAATATGCCTTTACTTAATGTAGTCTCTTCCCTTACCACTTGTTCCTTCTTAGGCATGTTGTTCTCATAGTCATGTGTTAATGTCCCTCCTTCTTATCTCCTACTATCAATGGAGATGTTCTTCACAGTTCATATGCCATGTATCCTAAGAAACTTATAGCCTATATGTCATCCTGTATGTGTTATACAAAAGTAACCAATGGATTTTCTTATTGAACGAACTTCTTTGAGTTCTTTCCTGGCTCTCATGCCATTTCTCAGATATATGACAAGAGACAGAGCCTTCCAGATATCTGATCTTCTCAACTGAGAGGACAAGTGATATGGCCTTGCAAATTGATGTAATAACTCAATGTTATGCTATCTTTCAGAAAATACTGAAGGAAGGACCTCTGCTGAAGAGCTGTAACTCCTTCAAGAGATGGAAGCTTAGATATTTTCTGGTTCAAGGACAAAAGCTCTGCTTTGCTCACCATCCTGCGGTAAAGAATATATAGGATTTTATATGTGTGCGTGTGTGTGTGTGTGTGTGTGTACATATATAATCTTGTCAATTGGGTTAATGTGTGGGTGCCAGAAAATGTTTCATGAGGAGATGGGCTAATAGGTAAAGACATTTGGCAAACATTGAGGCAGAAGTTGAAACCTTCTAGTCTTGCTTTAAGTTGGCCTTCATGGCCAAATGATGGACACTTCTCTCCCTTCCTTTTTCAGTTTCCCTCCCCTTTTATAGGTTCCCCAATTAGCTTCTACATCCAGAACCAACTATATAATTTGTGGTCCCAGTACAAAATATAAATGTGGGCCTCTTATTTAAAAAACAAGGACAAATGCCAGTAAAGATACTAAAATATATAGCAATTATTTGTCAGAGCATCTATTATTGTTATTAAATGACATTCTAAGAAAATAAATAAACAAAATTTTAAATTATTAGCAATTTTTCCATCCATTTGTATATTGTACAATGCCAGTTTTAAAGAAAATAGAAAAACATTTAACTCATGAAGAATCACCAACATTATATCATTTGTACCTGGTAGCTCATACACACACACACACACACACACACACACATTGTTCTTATCAGGTACACAAAACTGCAAAACTAGCTCGACTGTTTTTTATTTCACATCTTGGTACTTACACATTCTACCAATACTCTCTGACTAAAATGAAGAGGAATTATGAATTTCCCTATCTTTCCCTTTTCTTCAATGTTATCATTTTCAGCATAAATTATTGGCTAATACAAGGAAGTAACATAAATAAGAAAGAATACAATAGGGTTCCTTGGTTGTTCATGTTTCTTAAAATACCATTGCTGTGTTTGAAGCAAGTTCTAGTTCCAACAGGCAGTGTGGCCTCTCAGGGCTGTCAGCTCCCCTACTTACTCATAGATGTAACATGCTTACTTTATACTTGACTTCAGTCTAACTGAACTCCCACACATTATGGGTCTACTGTAATTCTATGATCATGGGTATCACGAATGCAAATGGAGTAACAATATATGGAGTAGACATGCATATTGTGCATATCTCCTCTGCTAATGTTCATGACCCATTGTCCTACTAGACTTCATTTATAAAACACAAATTCAATGACAAACTTATTAAGAATTTCAAGACTGCAACAGCAGAGCATTAAACCAAGTGTGTGGCCTGTCTGAATATGAAGACCTATTTGATTGCACAGTTACATACCATTGAAGCCAGTCCCGTCTGTATCCATAGTACTGATTTCCTGCTGCTGGCTGAATGTTACCTACTATAGCCAGTGTGTAGCAAGACAAAGGCCTAAAACTGGATGGGACTAACAACATAGTGAAATGCTGCCAGCTGATCAAATTAGAGCTAATAACACCTATCTGCTCTGCTAGGCCTCTAGCTAGACCACATCTTATTATCTTCTCCAACACCAATCTTCAGTTTTGAGTAATTCTGAATTACCCATGCTTTTCTATAAATCCACATCAAAGGTTTGGGAACAGTTGTGTTTTGGTTTAGTTTGGTTTGTTTTTGTTTGTCACATGTTATACCAACAAAAATCATGATGTTAAATAAATCCCAGCACTCAAGCCAAAGCAATGATTACATCATGACTGCCAAAAATGCCCATTACTGTGCATGTGCATGTGTGTGTGCGTGTTTACTTTTTAGTGTCTCTTTGCCTCATTAACCAAATGGTTCTTTTCCCCTCTCTATCTTATATCTTTCCAGTTTGCACATTTTGAAACAATTGATCTGTCTCAGGTCGCCTTGGCTGAAACTAGCTGTAGAAACCTTTGTCACAGTTTTTGTGTAAGTAGGGTTGAGAATGATTTGATGGGCAGGGCTGGGAGCTAGCTGGGAAGAGGGGTTGACACACTTGTTGCCTCTTTGGAGTTCAGGTTTACCAAGTTTCCTTTGATTCAAAATGTCTATGGAAATCTGCTTAAAGTAGTATTGCAAATGATTGCTAAAGATTATTCATGTAACCACTTTTACCAACCCACCATAGGGGGGAAATACTAATGGCCTTGTTCCCTTTACCAGCCTGTTATAAAACTGAGCTGATTTCAGGGTGGGGGAAGTGACTATTGCAAAACTCTATCCTCCTGTTGAAGGTGATTTAGAAAAGTATCATGGGGAGTCTTTCAAGAGACTGCTAATATGTTGTAGAAAATGTCAGGATAATCAAGGTACATGATATCCTCTCCTTTGATGAAGCAGATAAGAACCTAAATCCAAAGTGAAAGCTACCCTATGCTCACATCACTAATGAGAGTACCACAAAGAAAGCAGAAGATATTCTAGGAAAGTATTCAAGGGCTTGGCACTGCTGAAATTTCATAAGGCTTTCATCATCCAAATGAATCCAGACTAAAAAACTCACTGAAAAATGCAAGTCCATTGGCTGAGGAATTCTCCTATTTTCTTCTCAGAACTGTCTTCTCCCAGCCTCAGTGGTAGCTTATGGAGACTGGGGTTCCTTTTCAAGCAGGTGAACTTAGCAGATTAAAGAGTTATGGGCCCAATGTCCTGCTTCTGTCATAGGTCCACATTCTATTCTCCTTTGAAAGGACAGAAGCTAGATATAAGAGGAGACCCTACTCTCATTTCTCTTTTTATATCACACTGACCCAGGGTAAAGCTGAGAGTTCTGTTAATCCACTCCCCAAAAATTTACCTTTTGGCTGATGAACATACAGGCTAATGTTTTTGGTCTTCACTCTACAGAGAAATCTCAAGGACTAGGTTGCCCCTTAGCCTAATTAAAACAGAGACGCTGCTCATGAGCCCTATACAAGAATGAGTTGGGACCAAAAAAGTGGTTATTACCACAATTCCCACTAGTTCTTTTTCCCATATATCACAGAATCATGCTGTGCTACATGCAAAAGGAAAACAAATTGCTTGTTCTTATGGTGAGCTCTAGTTTCCAGGTTTTGGAGGTTAGTGGTAAATGCAGGTAGGGACATTGAAACAAGGACTGATGCTATTGCTATCCATGCTTCCTACTTCCCTCTGGGAAAAGACCAAGTCTTGGCCATGGTCTACCTCTGCTATACCCACAGCATGGCTTTTTTATTCTTCCCTGGGTTGTTGTAACAAGCAGGATTAAGAGAGACGCTAAAATTTTCATCAGGTTGTCCCTGACCATAAAAAAGAAATAAACTAGATTTTTAGATTTCTCACTGTATTGTCTCCTCCTAAACAGAAAGAAGCACACCCTGATGAACCATATACCCTTTTGCTATTTCCAAGTAGACAGAGCAGTAGTAAATGAGTAGGATTTTCAAGCAACCTCACTTGAGTAATATATGAATGCCTGACTTAATGTTTAAAAGCATGTGCTCCAAAGCCAAGTAATCTGGATTTCAATTCTAGCTTAGCTTTTTACCTGCTAAATGACCCTGGGCAAGTCATTTAATTTCTTTTGCCGTGGTTGTCCTGACTTTGAAGTGGGAAAAATCCTTATATAATGGGGTTGTAATGAAGATTAAAATAAATAATATACATAAAGTACAAGAGAACAGTGCCTGGAACTTAGTAAATACTATTAAAATGTTATCTATTACTATTATTATTATTTTGGGGGGTTGGTATCTAGGGAGCTGCAAGTAGCTCTGGGAACATCTACCTTGTATTTAAAAAGTCACTTCGGTTATGCTTAGTAGAACTGTCTAAGTCCTTAGAGAATTCATAGACTCTGTTTTGGGGCAAATTTGTAGAGTGGGAACCAGCTAATAGTATGACCATTTGTTTAGGTGATCACACCACAACGAAAACTTATCCTGGCTGCACCCACCCGGAAAGACATGGAAGAATGGATTAACGTCATAAAAACTGTTCAACAGGGAGAAATTCATAAGGTAAATGAAATAATAGAGAATCCACATACCTCTCAAGCATAAACACAAAATTGACTACATTAGTTAAGCCACCTTTCAAATAGGGAAATAATAAGATGGAAGCAGAGGTCATCTGGTCAGGAATTTTAGATGAATATCGTTAGGAAACTGATTTAAAACTATTTATAAATAGGAGTAATTCTCTTATACTCAGATGTTGGTAAGTATGTGGTTTAGATACTTCTGTACACTTCCATTTGATATGTAGATGTCTCTATATGGCCAGTGGATGAGGCACTCCAGATATATGCAAGCAGCTAATTTAGATGTTCTTATGTTAGCAAAGCTGAAATCAAAGTCTTTACTTGGGTCTGCTGAATGACTATAGTAACAGCTAAGAAAACTGATACTCACAAAGGACAGGGAACCAGACCAAAATGAAATTTGGACCCAGGCTGTGTGACTCCAAGGCCTATATCCTTAACCTCCATGCAATTTTGCCTCTCTGTTTATTGTATACCACAAAAGAAATATAGATAGAAGAGCAGGAAGCAGTCCTCCTCTAAGCTTAGTGGGGTTCTTTTCTCTCCTAGCAATACCAGGCCCTTGCCCACTGCTCCCTGCCACAAGTGGTGCCACCATTCAAAGTCTGGGATATGACTTCTGTAGACCTACCACAGTTAGAAGTTAGGTAACTTTTAAGAGAGGAGAGATTTTTGTCATTTATTTGCTCAGAGCAGTGGTTGCCATACAGCAGATGCTCAATAAATATTTTTTGAATGAATAAATGACTCTGAGGGCAATCTTGGAGCCAAAGTTTAGAAAGCGAGTGATACATGGTTCATGGTTCATCCTAAAGCAAAGTTCTTCTGTAAACATCTTGGAGATAAAGGGGAAAATGATTCCACCCTTAAAAAGTGATATCTCAAATAACTAGCAAAGGATAGAAGATTGTTATAGGCATTTGGGACAAAGCAGTACAGACTGTGGCTTGGTAATAATGGATTTTAGAAGTAAAATTAGTGCCATGAAGAAAAAAAACATATGTCCTTACTCTTATAGGACTTCTTAGGCTTTTGACCACTTAATTTCATAACTATACATTCTGCTAATTATGGCTATGAGTACATCACAAGTTCACTGAACTGGGGCCTAGGTACCTCTCCACATATCATTAAGGCCTTTTCCAGGTCCACATAGTATATGCTTAATAGAGATACTTTGCTTACAATCTGATGATGGTCTTTGTATGACTTAACACTCAACATTTCACTCCTTTATTTTCTTACTTTCCTGATTGAAAAGCACATCCCTTCCATTTTGCCCACCTGCAATGAGGCCACTTATGGCATGGCATTAGAGGTAGCCACAAAAGTTGTAATTTCCATGCTCTCTCCCATCCTCCTTCTTCTCTCAGTTTATCTCCATCCAAACTGGAGCATTTCTCATAAATCACACATTTTCAATTTGGCAAAAAAAGGTCACATACGATATTTTGAATTTTAATTATTATTCTAGGAATGCAAAAACTTCTAGAGAAAGTCATAAGACCACTGATGTGTAATTTCTGAATCAATTGATTTAAATACCTTGGTGTTGACTACCCTGAACAAACTTAAAAGGAAACAAATAATAATCTGTTTACTCTCTTGGAAGAGTTTAGTTTTGGGTTGTAATCACAACTTCTGTAGAGCTGCTCTAGGGACCTAAATCTATTAAGGAACACCTTTAGCTGTAAGTAAAATGTCTCACCATAAGCACTTTAGCAATTCATCTTGTTTGAGGCTTAAAGAGTCAAATATGCTTTCTTTCATATACACCTCATCTCCAATGGTCTATTCTACCCTCTATCACCACCAACGCTTGACTGGAATGAAGAAAAATTAATAACTAACTTAGTGGTCTATTAAAGTCACTACAAAGTAATTTGATAACCTATTGGAAACTAGTCAGAATACATTGAGGACTGAGTTCTTACTAGGTGCCCAGTTCTGTTCTGTAGAGAGTTGAAAAATAGGTGTAGCTGCTTCTGACTTCAGTGATCTTTTTTAGGTAGTTGAGACAAAATATACACAAAGAAATAGTTAAGTGACAGTACTCAAGATAAACAACAATTTTCAGAGATGTTAAAAGGCAGTGCATGATTGATTGCCAGATGAATAAAACAGACATTAAAGCAGTATGGGAGTTCAAAGGAGGAAGACATAAATATGGGCTGGAATCCTCTGGGAAGAGTTAATAAAGGAAAAATTTGAAACTTAAGTTGAAAGATGAATAGGATTTTATTGGTGGCAGGGGATTAGGGACAGGCGGAAGTCCTGAGCAGGGGAATTGGGATAAGCAAAAGCTGAGCAATAGAAAAACAGAAACTTTTTGGAATAGAGTGAAAGGGGGATTCTATTCGACCAGAACAGTTTGGGAAAGTGTGTTTAAGAAGTGTGCCTGAAGAGGTAAGTTTAGCTTGATTGTGAAGGATTATGAATGTCAGGATAAAGAGTGAGGGAGAAATGCAACATGATCAAAGTTCAGTTTAAGGATGGATTAGAAAGGGAAGATAGTTTATCAAAGGGATACTTTAGAAATACAAGCTGGATTAGACAAGGGATAAACTGGAGACCAAAAGATCATAGAGGAGGCTATAGATTAATGCTGGCAAGACAAAGTTAAGACCCAGAATGAGAATAGAAAGAAAAGACAAATAGTGGATACCATGTTGAGGGTGAAGGAGAGAGAGAAGTCACAGGCAAATGAAAGGTTTGAGCCTGGGAGACTTAAAGAAAGAATAAAAAGGAAAAAATGGAAATGAATAGCTGCATGGAAAACTAGATTAAAAGGTTAGCTCTTTCTAATAATGAATTGTCATGGAAACATTAACTATGGGAATAAGAATGGACTTCAAAAGTTATCTAGACTACAAATTCTAGACTCTAAAGCATCTTTAGATCAAGTCATGTAGCCTTTATTTGAATATTTTTAAAGATGGGGAACTAAGATTCTTGCAAAAGTGTACATTCAATGTTCCTAAAGCTCTAATTTTTGGAAAGTTTTTTCTTAGTCTTTGTCCTAGTAGAATAACTTTCTAACATTCAGCATGACCTCAGCATGAGAATGGCATCAGCTGCCTCTTGAGGTAGAAAACTCCATGTCATTGGAAGAATTTAAAGCAAACTATTTAAACAACTTTTGAAAATGTACAGAGAATTAATTTTTCATAGTGACATTAGCAAGATGGCAGAATAGGAGGTCTCAATCCTTATCCTCTTGTCCAAAAAAACAACAAATAAACAATTATGTACCAACTAGAATAGTTCTGAGATACTTCCAGAGTACAAGAAAGAAGCTACAGAAACTCTATGAATCACAGAGACAAAATAGCCACATAGAAAACCATAGTAAACAGTTTACTCAAATAGCCTGATCACCCAGTCTAGCAGAACTTAAGGCCAAGAGGAATCCCCTTGGCCTGATCTCCTCTCACAAGACAAAAAGAGAGCAAGAGGATTCCAGCAGCCCTAGAGTAGGTGAATGGATGAAAAACAAAATCCAGAAATATGCTGTCTACAAGATACTCACTTTAAAATTAAAGATACCATAGGCTGAAAGTGAAGAGATAGAAAACATATTTCATGCAAATGGTAACCAAAAGAAAGCATAGGTAGCTATATTTATACTAGACAGAGTAGACTTTAAAACTGTCTCTAGAGACAAAAGAGGACAGTATATAATAAAAAAAAGAGTCAATACAAGAGGAAAACATAATAATTATAAATACATATGAATCCAATATCTGAGTACATACCTAAATATGTAAAATAATGACAGATCTGAAGACAGAAATTAACAGCAATACAATAATAGTAGGGGACTTTACTGTCCCACTTACAATAATGAATAGAACTTGCAGGCAGAAAAATAAGTAAAGAAACTTCTGATTTGAGTAACACCATTGACCAAATAGAGCTAACTGACACATATAGAAATTATACTCAGCAAGATCAGAAAAGACACATTCTTCTCAAGGGCTCATGGAATATGCTCCAGGATAGATAATATGTTAGGTCACAAAATAAGCCTTAACAGATTTTAAAAATGTGGACATCATCTTAGTACCTCTTCTGACCATAATGTGATACAATAGAAAACAGTAACAGCAAGAAAATGGAAAAATTCACAAATACATAGAAACTAAACAATTCAGTTTTGAACAACCATTGGGTCAAAGAAGAAATCCAAACTCAATTTTAAATTGTCATGAGAAAAACAAAAATGAAACATGACATAACAAAAACTAAGGATGCAGCAAAAGCACTTATAAGAGGGAAGTTTATAAAAATAAATAATACCATTAAAATAGAAAGATCTAAAATAAAGAACCTAACTTTACACCTCAAGTATATAGAAAAAAACAATAAACTCAGCCCAAAGTTAGCAGAAAGAAGAAAATACTTAAGAAGAGCAGAACCAAATCGAATAGAGAAAAAATATATAAAAAGTAAAAAAATGAACAGGTAATTTTTTGAAAATATAAACAAAATTGAGAAACTATTAGATACACTAATGAAGAATAAAAGAGAAGATTCAAATAAATAAAAGCAGAAAAGAAAGAGGAAACATTACAACAGATGCCTCAGAAATAAAAAGGACCTTAAGGGACTATTATCAACAAACTAGATAATCTAGAAGAAATGGATAAGTTCTTAGAAACATACAAACTACTGAAACTGAATCAGGACAAATTATAAAGCCTGAACAGACCAATAGCAAATAAAAAGATTGTATCAGTAATGAAGAACCTCCCAACAAAGAAAAGCCCAGAACCTGAGAACTTCATGTGTGAATTCTACCAAATTCGTTAAAAGAACCAGTTCATTCAAAGAATTAATACCAATCTTTCTTAAACTTATAAAAAATGATGAGAGAACAGTTTCAAATTAATTTTATGAAGCCAGCACCACTGTGATACCAAAACCCGACAAAGACACTACAAGAAAAGAAAACTAGAAGACAGTAACCCTGATGAATATAAATGCAAAAATCCTTAATAAAATTCTATCAAACTAAATTCAATAGCATGTAGCATGACCAAGAAATATTTATCCCAGGGATGCAAGAGTGGTTCAACATAGATAAATCAATGTGATACAACACATAAACAAAATGAAAAAAACCCACACGATCATCTCAATAGATGCAGAAAAGTATTTGACAAAGTTCAGCACCCATTCATCATTTAAACCCCAACAAAATAGGAATAAAAGAATCTTACCTCAACACAATAAAGGCTAATATAAAAAGCTCATAGCTAATATCAAGCTCAATGAAGAAAAACCTGAAAGCTTGCCCTCTAAGACTGGTACAAGGCAAGGATGTCTACTTTAACCACTTCTTCCCAAGTACTAGAATTCCTAGCCAGAGCAAATAGGCAAGAAAAAGAAATAAAGACACCCAAATTAGAAAGGAAGACATAAGATTGTCTCTGTTTGCAGATAATAATGATCATGTACATAGGAAAAGCTAAAGACTCAACAAAATCATTTTTAGAACCAACAAACTAATTTGATAAGGTTGTAGGATACAAAAATCAGCATAAAAATAATCAATTGGGTTTGTATACACAAACAAATTTTTCAAAAGGGAAAGAAACAGCTCATTCATAATAGCAACAAAAAGTATGAAATACTTAGAAATAAATTTAACCAAAGAGATGAAAGACTTTTACACTGAAAATTATAAAACATTGATGCAGGAAGTTAAAGAAGATATATATAAATGAATAGACATCCCATGTTAATGAATTGTAAGAATTAATATTGTTAAAGTGCCCATACTACCCAAAGTGATCTACACATTCATTGTAATCCCAAATGAAATCTCAGTGGCATTCCTACAGAAATAAAAAAATCTAAAATTTATATGGAACCACAAAAGACCCTAAAATGCTAAAGCAATCTTAAGCAAGAACAACAAAGCTGAAGGCACCATACTTTCTGATATTAAAATATATTACAAATCTATAGTAATCAAAGCAGTATTGTACTAGCATAGAAGCAAAGAGTAGAATGGTGGTTACCATGTGATGAAGAGAGGAGGAATGGGAAAACATTGGTAATGGGTACAAAGTTTCAGTTATGCAGGATGAATAAATTCTGGGGATCTAAATGTATAGTAATGTGACTATAGGCAAAAATTATTGTACACTAAAGTTTGCTAAGAAAAATTTTAACTACTTTCAACACAAAAAAAGAAGGAAAGAAAGTGGTATCTGAGGTAATGGTTATGCTAATTGGGTTGATTGTGGTGATTATTTCACAATATATATGTATAACACATCATCAAATTAAATTAAATATATATGCTTTTTATTTGTCAAATATATCTCAATTTTTAAAATTCACCTAAAAAAGAAAGTTAATTTTCCTGGTGGGTAGACCAGATAAACTCCAACATTCCTTTCAACTTGAAAAGTTTATGATTTTCTGATTTCATTAAGTAGATGAGAAAGTGAACCTCATGGGAGCTCAGTTGCCTTGCCTGAAATTACAGTTTATTGTAGCAGAATTTCTTCCTTTCCTTTTTTAAAGGCTTTTATTTATTTATTTTTAGAGAGGGAAGGGAGAGAGAGAAATACCATTGTGTGAGAGAAACACCAATCAGTTAGATCTCACATACCCCCAACAGGGGACCTGGCCTTAAACCCAGGCATGTGCCTTGACCAGGAATTGAACTGACAACCTTTCAGTTCGCAGGCTTGCTTTCAATCCACTGAGCCACACAAGCCAGGGAAGGATTTGTTTCTTAGATCCCCTTTTACACCCTGCCCTTGGAAGGACATCTTAAATTCTGTCTAATTAGTTATCTTCTTTTTGTCCTCTAGTCCCCAACTCTTGTGATTATGGGGTAGTCTGATGGACAACTAAGTGGTACAAACCAGACAACTTGATTGCATAGATCAACAAATAGGTTCGAGTTGGCCAAATTACCCTCTAGCTCATGCACAGTGTCTCTATGGCTAGTGGTTTCCTAGGATGAATACAGTTCACACTTATTGTCCCAACATAATTACTATTAGCACTCTGTTTCACTGTTAAAGTGGTGGGACAACTATAACTAAACAATAATAAAAAAAAGATTTACAACATCTTGATGATGCAGGGGGGACAAATATCCTGATTTAGATAATATGGTCACTCTGCTAAAGGCCAAACATTGTGTGCATGACAGAGTTTTTCATCTGTGTTCAAATGCATTTTTAATATGTATGAACAACCAGAAAGGCCTGTAATGACATACTGCATTAGCTTGCTAGGGCTGCCATAACAATGACCACAACCTGGGTGAATTAAAACAACAGAAATTTATTCTTTCACAGTTTCAGAGTCTGGAAGTCCAAAGTCAAGGTTTTGGCAGGACCATGCTCTCTTTGAAGGCTCTAGGGGAGGATACTTCCTTGCCTCTCCTTAGCTTCTGATGAGTGTAGGCATTCCTTGGTATTTCTTGGCTTGTAGACACACCACTCCAATCTCTGCTTCTGTCATTACATAGTGTTCCCCCTTTGTCTGTTTCCAAATTCCCCTCTTTTTATAAAGACACTGGATTAGGACCCACTCAAATCCATTATGACCTCATTTGAAGTTAATTACATCTGTAAAGACCTTACATACAACACATGTTCACCCAGAGTTGGATGCATCAAAGTTTTTTTATAGAATAGACTGCACATAAGGAATACAAGTAAGATCTTCTCTACTGCTAAAGTAAAGCAATGTCTATTTTACATATTCTTTTATATTCTGTAGCTCATGGTACCATGTAATTCAATATTCTACCCAGGCAGTGTTCTGTATTTCTTCCATTAGTCCTGTAGAACCTCAAAATCTCACATATTCTAAGAGAGCTTACCTGTCACTCTATACTGGAATGATCTGTTTAGGAAGTTGTCTCCTCCAGTAGACTATGAGCTCCTTGAGAGCAAGAACTATGGCTCATTCATCTCTGTATCTTTAGTACCTAGCTTTATAGAAAATACAAAGTAGGCTCTTTGTAATTATTAGGGGAGGGTAGAAGGTTGAAAAGAAGGAAAGCACTTACAGGGTTATAATCTAGTAGCTTAGGAAATAGATGTTGGGAACTCAGAGTGTGCTAAAGCCAAGGCTCTGTCACTTCCTCAGCACTCTATCCTCTGATATGTTTTCTTAAAACATTGCCAGGTTCTCAGTATGCAATAAACATCACAATCACAAGGTCATCCTAGACTAAGTGAGACTTTAGCTCATCAAAGTAATTCTTCTTTTCAGAAGCTTCCTGGTCAACCCAACAACAGTTTAATGTATACCTAGCATGCCAGAAGGAAGAAGGCAGGATCAGAAAGAGCCATGTACAGGCTATGTTTTAGATTAATTTAGGCCAAATTTATCAAGGTTGAACACTTAATGTGCCAGAGCTCTCAACAGTGCTCGCCCTCTCTCTCTCCCTGTCTTCCTCTCTTTCTCTCTCCCTTTCTCATGAACAAACCACTATCAGTTGCCATCAGGAGAATATATAGTTCTTTTTAAAGTTTGTCTTGCCTTTATACATGCAACCCACTATAATGTCAAGAATGAAATACTGAATGTGTATGCCCATGTTTGTACTCCAGAGAAAGGTGGAGAAGGAAAAAAATCGGGTATTTGTAGGAATTAGAAAAAAGGTAGAATAGTCCTGTGGAATGCACACCCAGAACAAACTTAGGAGTTTTTGATGCCCACCTCTCCCCTTCTCTTTTCAATTCCAAAACTAGTTGCTGGTATTCCCTGTGTCTGCCCCACAGTCATGAGAGTTAGGCTGTGATAAACAAATAGAGAATATACAAGCAAGTTGACAGTAAATGCCAAATTCAGTACCATCAAAGAAGACACCAAACATGTCATTCCATAATAGCAAAGACTTTATCTTATTTATCACTATATTCCTCAATGCTTTGAAAGTGTCAAGCACACAGTAGTTACTCAGTAAATATTTGCTTAATGAATTTTGACTACATTAAATTGATTACCCAGAAAATTACTACAGGAAGTCAGAGCATGGTTGTCAGAAAATAATGCTTGGGAAAGAAGCCCCTGAGATGAAACTATGGTCCAGGTAATGCAGTACTCTGCTTGCCTAGCAGTATGGTCAGGAAAGGGAATGCATATCTTCAAGATATGGCTCAAATCTGACAAACCCAGAGTCAGAACCTTGCCTCCTCCCTTTCTTGCCTGATCAGAGGACCTAAATATCACTGAATTCCCAACTCACCACCTCCTTTTACTGACTACTCAAAGAGAGACAAGACCAAGGCTAAAGAACTAATTTTGCTTAAACTAAACCAATGCAGTGATTTGGCCAAGTACTATGAAGATCTTTACTCCTACTTTTAGCTCCTATACCAGAATTTACCCCTTTATTTTTCCCTTTCTAAAACCAGTCAGGGAAAAAAATGGGGGTGAGGAATTTGTTAGGTATCAATTCCAACTTTCATTCTTCTTCTTCATATACTTTGACGCCAATATAGCTGGCCACTTCAGCCTTAGCAACAGATTTTCTGTCCTTCCCTAATTTGTCTTTATGATTAACTCTCTGTTCTCTCTGATTTATTTTAGATACCTACGGTAGAAAACAACCCTTTTCTTGTTGGAATGCACTATTGGTATTCCAGTCCCAGCCTCAGGACCCAGCACTGCAATGTTTGCCGGGAGAGCATTCCTGCCTTGTCTAGAAATGTTATCATCTGTGAAGGTACCTTTCTGAGTTCTTTAGAAAGTATGGCTAGCTAGGTAGAGATAGGGCTAAAGGAGCTCATATGACTTTAGTATCACTGACTCACACTAAGTCACTGACTCTGGTGTAAAATTAACCCTGACACTTTACAGACTGAGGAAAGGGGATGGGAAGAAGCTGGCATAAGGAGAAATTCTCACAAACTGAAATGGAAGGTTGGGTCTGGGAGGATCAGATAATATGGTCACAAGGGTTGGAAAAACAAATCACCTCATTCTTACCATCAATTTCCATTCAAATATGACAGTAGAATATTAAAATTTAGTAAGAATAAAAATAAATGGGATCATATAGAAACTAGGCCTTTGGAGGCAGGGAAAGACTATTTGGATGCATCTATGTTCTAACTTTCAGAGCAGCTAAGGGAAGGGAATTAGAATCTTCATTATTACCAATTTACATCCATCTATTTCTTCCTATTTTTCATAGTATGCAAAGTGAAGACTCACAGATTATGTGCTTTGAGAGCAAGCAAAGACTGTAAGTGGAATACCTTGTCCATCACTGATGACCTCCTCTTACCTGAAGATGAACTAGTGAGTAGTAGCTACGCTCTCTCAGTCATCCTTTTATATCTCCCCTTCAGTCAGGACACACAGGGGAGGAAAGACGTCTTCAGACAACCCAACTAGGCTTCTTTCCCAGGGCTCATGATCCAACCAATCTGGAAGAATTAAAACCCCCATTCCTACTTGTCATTGGTCACTAGAATTGGAGTGGGGAGAACAGACCAGGAAGAACTTCCTTGGGCTTATCACATGTCCTTCATGGGGTAATATACTTATTCTCACTGGTGCTTCCTCTCCCTATATCTCTAACTTGTACTTTTTGTCTCTTTTTATTCTTCAGAAAACTATGCCCCATCAGTGGGTAGAAGGAAATATATCTGTTAATTCTCAGTGTGCAGTATGTCATGAGAACTGTGGCAGTAACCAAAGACTTCAAGACTTTCGATGTCTCTGGTGTAATTCTATGGTAAGACCCTTCTCATCTTGATTCTTGGAGAACTTGATTTATAGAGAAGGGATGGATTGAAGCTTGACTGTGAATATACATAGATAGAACTCTCAGAGATTGTTACATTCAAATAGATTATGTGGATTCCATAGTATAGAGCTCAGTATCCTGGATTTCCAGATCTGGCTACGGAATCTCAAAGAGAAAGATTTAAGACTCTTATCTTTGATGGTTCTTAGTAAGGCCTACTAGCAAAAGGAAAAAGCTACTAGGGAAAAGCTGAATTTATCTTATGACAGTACAGGCAATTTAAAAAAAATTAGTTCTGAGTTTACCTTTAAGAAATCTTCTCCCTTCCCTATCCACTATTTCTTAGAAACTTGTAATCTTTGTTAATTGGTAATGGTTAACAATATTCATACATTATTATTGCCACTATCTATTGAGTGTTTTATATACATGATCTCATTTCATCCTTACAATAACCCTAAACAAGGCCTCATTGTCCTCATACAGATGAGGAAAATGAAGTTCACAAAAGTAAAGTGATTTGCTCAAGGTCGTGCAGCTAATAAGCAAAAAGAGTCTTGATGCATACATAATTCTGTAAAAACTGTGGTCTTAACTACAACATTACCATGTCTGTAAACAAATGATGCTCAACTAGGGGTGATTTTGCTCCCCATTGCAGAGACATATAACACAGCCTTAGAGACACTTTTGATTGTTACAACTCAGGGGAAGAGGCTATACTACAGGGTTCTAGTGAGTAGAGGCCTGGGATTCTGCTAAACCTCTAATACACAGGGCAACACAAAAGAACTATGTGGCCCAAAGTATCAATAGTAATGACACTGAGAAAACCTGATCTAGACTTTCTAGTATTTTATTTTTAATTTAATCTTTAGTGTTTTTTTCCATTACAATTTAGCCCCCTTATACCCCCTCCCCCCAGCAATCATCACACTGTTGTCCATGTCCATGAGTCCTTTTTTCTTTTTCCGCAATCCCTCTACCCCAACCTCCCCCTCACTAGCTAATGAACAAACTGAACTAATAAGCAAAGCAGAGATAGACTTTCTAGTCTTTTCAATGTTCCTATACAAAGAGAAACTAAAGTATAAGCTTTTTCTTAGAAGATTCTAGTTTCATCTGCCTCACTTCAGTAGGTAGGTGCAATCTTTACATTCTCCCTCTGCTTTGATACAGCTCATTAGTATCTTTAAAAAGGGGATTTTACCCTCATTGGATGCCTTGACTTTTGTCGCTTCCCAAAAGAGACATCTGTAGACCACCTGGGTACAATGGCCAGTGGAGTCTGGTGCTCATGGGTGCCATAGGGAACCCTCTGAGAAGTCCAGTCTTTCTGTAAAAAGAGGCCTATTATCTTATCTTAGCTGCAGCCTTAGGGGCCAGGTTTCTAATTAAACACACATCTAAGGATCAGCTGTAATCATAAATAGAGACCTTGGAGGGAGGAAAGCATCTTCCCACTCTCCCTCTGACATGCTCCAGAGCACAAATGTCTCCCAGAAGAGAGCTTTTGTATACATCTGGTGCCCCAGTTTTTGCAGTGGCCACCCAGTGGATGTTCCTTGATTACCTGTCTCTAGTGGCCACCAGGTCTAATACATGTAAGTCCCACAGGACTGTAGCCAACAGAGAAACAGTTCTTAATCAGCTACCACCCCCCAGGGCACAACAAAAGACAATAGTTGAAGAAGTCTAGTATTTCTGTGAAAGAGACCTATTAGCTTATCTTCATAATTGCAGCTTCAGGAGCAGGCTTCTAATTAAACATACATCTAAGGTCCAACTGTGATTCCTTTCAGAGACCTCAGAGGGCAGGTGCTATCTTTGTGCCCTCCTTTTACCATTCTCCAGAACACCACTATCTCCTGAAGGAGAGCTTTTATACATATCTGGTGACCCAGGTTTTATGTCTGGTACACATTTTTTGGCTGCTTCCCAGGGGACAACTCATGATTGCCTGGTTCTGTTGGTCAGCAGGGCTTGTGTTTCTGGGTCCCATGGAACAGTAACAAATGGAGAGACAGTTCTTGGATAGCGACCACCCCAAGGGCACAAAGCAGAGCAGATTGAAACACACTGCAGTTTTTATGTGAAAGAGGCCTATTTGCTTGGACTGCAACTTCAGTATGAAGAACAGGCTTCTGGTTTGGCACACATCCAGGTGTCTAAAAAGGTGTTCTCCAATGACAGAAGCTGGTGGGTGCAATCTTTGTACTCTCCTTCTGGCTTGCTTCAGGTCATTAGTATGTCCTGGAAAGGAGCTTGTACAACCATCTGGTGCCCCAATTTTTGCAACTGCTATAAAAGAGAAAATTCCAGGTCATCCAGGTCTAGTAACTAATGGATACACACATTCAGTACCCTAGGAATGTCTATTTGCATACTTTAAAGCTGCTGCCTTGAAGGTCTGGCTTCCAATCAGCTTGTATCTGACTGAGATCTTCACCTTTCAAACAATGGCAGGTCTTGGGACACCCTCAACTATGGGCAACCACTAAAAATAAAATAGGCTGCTTGGATTATCACAAAAATTTGAGAGACAACAAAGAGCTAGAGTAGGGTTGAACAATAAGTTTCATCTCCTACACAGGCCACTCCCTCGAAACTAGGAGAGGTGACTGTTTTACCTATTGCAAAGAAACCAACACAGAACTTCCAGGAAAATGAAGAGAAGGAACATATTCCCAATAAAAGAACAAGATAAAAACTTCAGAAAAAGTACTTAATTAAACATAAGTAAGTGATTTACATGATAAAGAGTACTAAATAACAGTCATAAAGATGTTTACTGAATCAAGGAAAAGAATGGAAGAATACAGTAAGAACTTCAGCAAAGAGATAGAAAATATAATAAAGTACCAAATTGAAGTCATAGACCTGAGTAATACAGTAAACAAACTGAAAAATATACTAGAGGGGTTTAACAATGGTCCAGATGAAACAGAAGAAGAGATAAGTAAACTCAAATACATGGCAAAGAAACTCACTGAGTCATAGCAACAAAAAGAAAAACATGTTTTAAAGTGAAGATAGCTTAAGAGACTTATGGAACATCAATCATAATAACATTTGCATTATAGTAGTCTCAGACAGATAACAGAAAAAGGAACAGAAAATTTATTTGAAGAAAGAACAGCTGAAAACATCACAGAGAGTCCCAAATAAGATTAACCCAAAAGGATCCACAAAAAAGGCACATTAAATTAAAATGTCAAAAATTAAGGACAAGGAGACCCTTAGGCAAGAGAGAAACAATTTCTTACATACAAGGGGAACCCCCATGATATTATCAGCACATTTTGCATTTTTTGGCAGAAACTTTGCAAGCCAGAAGGAAGTGGCACAACATATTCAATGTGCTGGAAGGAAAAAAAAAACTCTTCCAACCAGGAATACTCTATCAGGCAAAGCTGTCCTTCAGAATTGCAGACAAGCAACAGAAATTCATTACCACTAGATGAGCCTTACAAGAAATGTCAAAGGGACTTCTTTAAACGGAAACAAAAGGATGCTAAATACTAACAGGAAGACATATAAAACTATAAATATCACTGGTAAAGGTAAATGTTGAGTAAAATTCAGAAAAATCTAATGTTGTAAAGATGAATTAATCACTTATAAAGCTACCATAAAGGTCAAAAGACAAAAGTAATAAAAATAACTATAACTACAATAATTTATCAAGAGATACATGTGATAAAAAGATGTAAATTGTGGAATCAAAAACATAAAAAGTTGCAGGAATAGAGTAAAAATGCAAAGCTTTAGAATGCATTCAAACTTAAATTGTTATCAACTTAAAATAGCATATTTTAAATAAATTATATGTAAACCTCATAATAACCACTAAGCAAAAACCTATAATAGATACACAAAATACTTTTAAAAAATGAATCTAAGCTGCCACCGCAGAAAATCATCAAATCACAAGGGAATAGAGCAAGAGAAGAAGAAAGAAACAGAGGAACTACAAAACAGCCAGAAAACAATTAACAAGATGGAAATAAGTACATACTTAATAATTACTTCACAAAATGGCCTAAATTATCCAATCAAAAGGCTGAGTGGGAAAAAAGACCCATATATATGCTACCTATAAAAGACTCATCTCAGATGTAAAGACATTCATAGACTGAAAGTAAACAGATGGAAAAAATATTTCATGCAATGGAAACCAAAAGAAAGCTGGAGTAGCTATACTTACATCAGACAAAATAGACTTTAAAACAAAGATAAAATAAGAGACAAGGAAGGTCATTACAAAATAATAAAAGAAAAATCAACCAAAAAGATGTATTATTTTTAAATATAACTTGTAAAAATATATTAGTAATATATGAATACAACATAGGAACACCTAAATGTATAAAAGAAATATTAATAGAACCAAAGGGAGAAGTATAATAAGAGTACACTACAATATTAAAATATTAGTAGGGAACTTTAACACCTCACTTTCATCAATGGATAGATCAGCCAGAGAGTCGATAAGAAAATATCAGCCATAATGACACATTAAAACAGTTGGAGTTAAATATATATAGAATACTTCTTCCAAAAGCAACAGAAAATACGTTCTTCTCAAGCAACATTCTCCAGAAAAGACCATAAATTAAGCAAGTCTTAATATATTTTAAAAGACAGATCATATCAAGAATTTTTTTCAAACCACGATGGTATGAAACTAGAAATTAATAACAGGAAAAAAGTGGAAAATTTACAACTACATGGTGATAAAAAAAAACATTCTATTGAACGACCAATGGGTCAACAAAAAAATTAAAAAAAAAAACAAATCCAAAAGTACTTTTAGAAAAATGAAAATGGAAATACAGCATACCAAAACTCATGGGGTACAGCAAGAGCAGTTCTAAAAGGAAATGCTGTAGTGAGAATTGCCCACACCAAGAAATAATAAAATTTCAAAAAACAACCTAACTTTACACCTTAGGGAGCTAGAACAAAATGAAGCCCAAAGTTAGTAAAGGGAAGAAACTTAAAGATCAGAGAAGAAATAAATGAAATACAGACTAAAAGGACAATAGAAGAAAATGAAAGAAACTAAGAGCTAGATTTTTGAAAATACAAAATGAATTGACAAACCTTTAGCTATATGAAGAAAAAAACAGAGGGCTCAAATTAATAAAATAAAAAATGACCTGAAACACTAATTCAAAACAATATGTATACCCTATGTTCATTGCAGTGCTATTTACAACAGCCAAGATTTAGAAGCAGCCTAAGTGTCCATCAGTAGATGAATGGATTAAAAAGCTGTGGTACATTTACACAATTGGATACTGCTTGGCTGCAAAAAGAAGGGAATGTTATGCTTTGCAACAGTGTGGATGGACCTGAAGAACATTATGCTAAGTGAAATAAGCCAGTCAGAGAAAGACAAGTACCATATGATTTCACTCATGTGGAATTTAATGAACAAAATAAACTAGCATACAAAATAGAAACAGATTCATAAATAGAGAGCAGACTGACAGCTGTCAGAGGGGAGTGATAAATAAAAATTTTATTAATTTTATCCCTTTATGAAGGGATTAATAAAACCATAGACACAGACAACAGTATGGTGATTATCAGAAGGAAAGGGGGTCGGGGAGGTAGAAGAGGGTAAAGAGGGGATGAATGGTAATGGAAGGAGACTTGACCCTGGGTGGTGAACATACAATACAATATCCAGATGACTTGTTATAAAATTGTACACCTGAAACCTATATAATTTTATTAACCAATATAAATCTAATAAATTAAATAAAAAGGTAAAAAATGAAAGAGGAAAAATTACAACTGGTACCTAAGAAATGCAAAGAATCATAAAAGACTACTATGAACAATTATATGCTAACAAAGTAGAAAACATCAAAGATGTCTTAAACATCAAATGGTTAAATTCCTGGAAACATACAAACTAGCAAGACAATCTTAAAAAAGAGAAAATCTGAAAATACCAATTACTAGTAAGTGACTATACCAGTAATCAAAAACCTCCCAACAGGCCCTGGCTGGTGTGGCTCAGTGAATTGAGCACCGGCCTATGAACCAAAGGGTTGCTGGTTTGATTCCAGGTTAGGGCACATGACTGGGTTGCAGCCCAGGTCCCCACTAGAGAGCACATGAGAGGCAACCACACATTTATGTTTCTCTTCCTCTCTTTTTTCCCTCCCTTCCCCTCTCTCTAAAAATAAATAAATAAAATATTTTTTAAAAATACAAAAGAAACCCTCCCAACGAAAGTCCAGGACCATATGGCTTCACTGGTAAATTCTGTCAAACTGTCAAAGATTTATTACCAATCCTTTCAAAATCTTCCAATAAATAGAAGACGAACACTTCCCAAATCGTTCTGAGAGCCCAGCATTACCCTGCTACCAAAAACAGATATGGACATCACAAGATAATAAAGTTCTAGAACAATGTCCCTGATAAACATAGATGAAAAAATCCTAAACAAAATATTAGGAAATCAAATTCAACAATACATTAAAAGAATCGTATGCCATGTTCAAGTGAGGTTTATTTCAGGGATGCAAGAATGATTCAACATCTGCAAATCAATGTGCTATACCACATTAACAAAATGAAAGATTAAAATCATATGATCATTTCAATGCAGAAAAAGCATTTGACAAAATTCAACATCCATTTATGATTAAAAAAACTCGCAACAAAATGGACATAGAGAGAGCATACTTCAACATAATAAAGACCATATATGACAAACCCAGGGCTAACATCTTATTCAACAGTGAAAAGCTTAGTTTCTCCTCTTAGATTAGAAACAAGAAAAGGATGCCCACTCTTGCTCCCTTTATCTCATGGAAATATAATTTACATACAACATATATTACTTTTGGGTGTACAACATAATGATTTGACATTTGTATACACTGCAAAGTATTCACATTAAGTCCAGCCACCATCCATCATCATACAGTCACAAAATTTTATTTTCTTCTGATGAGAAATTTTAAGATTCATTTTCTTTGCAACTTTCAAATTTGCAATATAGTAATATTAACTATAGTTAATATGCTTTGCATTACATCCCCATCACTTTTTATGCCTAAGAATTTGTACCACTGATCCCCTTCTCCTATTTTTCCAACCCCAGTCAACCTCCTCTCTTGTTACCATCAATATGCTCTCTGTATCTATGAGTTTTCTTTATTGTTTTTTGTTCTTTTTAAAAATATTTTATTTATTATTTATTTTTAAGAGAGGGGATGGGAGGGAGAAAGACAGGGAAATATCGAATGTGTGGTTACCTCTTACACGCTCCCTACTGGGGACCTGGCCTGCAACACAAACATATGCCCTAGACTGATAATCAAACCAGAGACCCTTTGGTTTGCAGGCCAGCACTCAATCCACTGAGCCATGACAACCAGGGCTGTTTTTTGTTCTTTTATTTTGGTTTTTGAAAGATTCTACATGTAAGTAAAAACATGGTATTTGTCTTTGTCTAATTTATATCATTTAGCATAATCCCTCGAAGTCCATCCATGTTGTCACAAATGGCAAGATTTCATTCTTTTTACAGCTGCATAGTATTTCATTGTATTTGTGTATGTGTGTGTGTGTATCTCACACCTTTTTAGACATTTAGGTTATGTTTTAAAACATCATTTAAAAATTATTTATTTATTTTTAGAGAGAGGGGAAAGGAGGGAAAAAGACAGGGAGAGAAAAATGTGAGAGAGAAATATTGATCAGTTGCCTCTTGTATGTGCTTGTCTGGGCACCAAGCCCACAACCCAAGTATGTGCCCTGTTCAGGAATCAAACTATAGTGACCTTTCACTTTGCAGGACGATATCCAACCTACTGAGGCACAATGGTCAAGGCCATTTAGGTAATTTTCTTTTTTTTTTTTTAATTTTAATCATTGTTCAAGTACAGTTTTCTCCCTTTTACTCCCAATCATTTTTGTATCTTGGCTATTGTAAATAATGATGCAATGAACATAGGGATACATATACCTTTTTAAATTAGTGGTTTCCTTTTCTTCAGATGTGCTGGTTTCTATGGTAATTATATGTTTGTTTGGTTGTTTGTTTTGAGTAACCTCCATAGTATTCTTAATAGTGGCTGCAGAAAATTACTTTTCATCCACTAGTGTGCAAGGGTTCCCTTTTCTCCACATCCTTGCTAACACTTGTTTGGGTTGGGGTTTTTTTGTCCTTTTGATAATATCCTTCTGATAGGGTGAGGTAATATCTTATTGCAGTTTTGATTTGCATTTCCCTGATATTAGTGATGTTGACCATCTTTTCATATGGCTGTTGGCCATCTGTATGTCTTTTCTGAAAACAAAAGTGTATTCAGATCCTCTGCCAATTTTTAAATTGTATAGTTTGGTTTTCGTTATTGAGCTGCATTAGTTCCTTACATATTTTGGATGTTAACCCCATAACAGATATAGAAATAGCCAATATTTTCTCCCATTCAGTAGATTGCCTTTTCATTTTATTGATAATTTCTTTTGCTGTGCAGAATCATTTTAGTTTGATGTAGTCCCATTTGTTTGTATTTGCTATTGCTGTCATTTCCTTTGGATTTAGATCCCCCCAAAATACTACTGAGAGCAATGTCATAGGAGCTTGCCACCTATATTTTCTTCTAGGGGGTTTATGGTTTTAGGTCTTACATTTAATCCATTAATCCATCTTGAGTTAATTTTTGTGTCTAGTATAAAATACCAATCCAGTTTTATTTTTTTGCGTATAGGTGTCCAGTTTTCCTAGCACCATTTATTGAAGAGATTGTCCTATACCCATTGTATATTCTTGGCTCCTGTGTTGTCAATTAATTCACAAAATATGTGTGGGGTTCTTTCTGGGCTCTTTGTTTTCTATTGATCTGTATGTCTATTTTTATACGAATACCCACTCTTTTGATTACTATAGCTTTGTAATATAGCTTGAAATCAGGGACAATGATGCTTCCAAGTTTGTTCTTTTTTCTCTCAATTGCTTTGGCTATTTGGAATCTTTTGTGATTCCATACAAATTTTGAGATTGTTTGTTCTCTTTCTATGAAAAATGTCATTATACTTCTGATAGAACTTGTATTGAATCTGTAGATTGCTTTGAGTAATATTGACATTATTACAATATTAATTCTTCCAATCTTTGAGCATGGAGTATTTTTCCATTTATTTGTGCCTTCTTCAGTTTGTTTCATCAATGTCTTATAGTGTTCAGTGTACAGGTTTCACTGTAAAGGTCTTTCACCTCCTTGGTTAAATTAATTCCAAGTTATATATTCTTCATTGTAAAATTGTAAATGAGATTGTTTTCTTAGTATTGCTCTCTAATACTTCATTCTTAGTGTATAAAAATGAAGTAGATTTTTACATATAGGTTTTTATACCTTGCAACCTTATGAATTTGTTTACTAGTTCTAACCATTTATTGGTAGAATCTTTAAGGTTTTATATGTATATAAAAATGTCATATGCAAATAGTGACAGTTTTATTGTTTCCTTTCCAAACTGGATGCTTTTCACTTCTTTCTTCTGCCTAATTTCTCTGACCTACACTTTCAATAATATAATGAATAAAACTGGTGATGATTTGCATCTTTGTCTTGCTCTGATCTTACTGGAAAAGCTTTCAGCTTTTCACTGTTGTGTATGATGTTAGCTGTGGGTTTGTCGTATATGGCCTTTTTATGTTGAGGTATGTTCCCTCTATATCCACTTTGCTGAGGAGTTTTTTTTAATCATAAATTGATGTTGAATTTTGTCAAATACTTTTTCTGCATCTATTGAGAAGATTATAACATTTTATCCTTAATTTGATAAATGTGGTATATCACACTGATTTATTTGCGAATGTTAAACCTTCCTTGAATCCCCGTAATCTTACTTGGACACAGTGTATAAGTCTTTCTTTAAATGTATTGTTCAGTTTGGTTTCCTGATATTTTGTTGAGGATTTTTAATCCATGTTCATCAGGGATATTGGTCTGTACTTTTATTTTATTGTGGTATCCATATCTGCTTTTGGTAGCAGGGTGATGCTGGGCTCTCAGAACGATTTGGGAAGTGTTCATCTTCTATTTATTGGAAGATTTTGAAAGGATTGGTAATAAATCTTCTTTTATAGTTTGACAGAATTTACCAGTGAAGCCATCTGGTCCTGGACTTTTGTTTGTTGGGAGGTTTTTGATTACTGATTTAGTCACTTTATTAGTAATTGGTATTTTCAAATTTTCTATTTTTTTATGATTGTCTTGGTAGATTGTGTTTCCAAGAATTTAAGCATTTTTTTCCTATTTTCCACTTTGTTAGCATATAATTGTTCATAGTATTCTTTTTTTAATTAAATAGTTCATAGTTGTTCCATTACAGTTGTCCCAATTTTCCCCCCTTGCTCTCTTCCACCCAGCCAAAACTTGCACCCCACTCCCACAGTCAATCCCCACCCTATTTGTCCATGTCCATGGGTCATTCATGCATATTCCTTGACTAGTACCTTCCCCTTCTTTCTACCCTTGTAACCCTCCCTCTTCCCCTGTGGTCACTGTCAGTCTGTTTCTTGTTTCCATGCCTCTGGTTCAATTTTGCTTGCTTGTTTGTTTATTTGTTTGCTTGTTTTGTTCATCAGGTTCCTCTTATAGGTGAGATCATTGTCTTTCACTGCCTGGCTTATTGTATTTAACATAATACTCTCAAGTCCCATCCATACTGTTGTCAAGGGTAGAAGATCCTTTTTTGCCTATGTAGTATTCCATTGTGTAAATATACCATAGATTTTTGACCCACTCATTTATTGATGGGCATTTAAATTGTTTCCAGCACTTGGATATTGTAAATAGTCCTGCTATGAACATAGGGGTGCATAGGTTTTTTTGAATTGGTATTTTAGGATTCTTAGGGTATAATCACAGCAGTGGAACTGCTGGGTCAAAGGGTGGTTCTGTTTTTAGTTTTTTGAGGAAATTCCATAATGTGTTCTACAGTGGCTACACCAGTCTGCATTTCCACCAACAGTGTACTAGGGCTCCCTTTTCTCCACATCCATGTCAGCACTTGTTATTTGTTGATTTATTAATGATGGCCATTCTGACCAGTGTGAGGTGGTATCTTATTGTTGTTTTAATTTGCATCTCTCTGATGGCTAGTGATGTTGAGCATCCTTTCATATGCCTCTGGGCCCTCTATATGTCCCCCTTGGAAAAGTATCTGTTCATGTCTTTTGCCCAGTATTTAATTAGATCGTTTGTCTTCCTGGTGTTGAATCATATGAGTTCTTTAGATATTTTGGAGATTGAACTGTTGTCTGATGTACCATTGGCATACATGTTTTTCCCATATGATGGCTTCCCTTTTCATTTTGACAATAGTTTCTTTAGCTGTGCAAAAGCTTTTTAATTTGATGTAATCCCATTTGTTTATATTTTCCTTTATTTCCCTTGCCCTAGGAGATGTATTGGCAAAAATATTGCTACATGGGATATCTGAAATTTGACTGTCTATGCTTTCCTCTAGAATTTTTATGGTCAACAATTATATTTAAGTCATTTATTCATCTTGAGTTCCTCTTGGTGTATGGTATAAGTTGGTGGTCAAGTTGTATTTTTGCACATCTGCCCATGCAGATCTGCCAGCACCATTTGTTGAAGAGGCTATTTTTACTCCATTTTATGTTCATTCCAACTATGTCAAATATTAATTGACCATAGAGACATGGACTTATTTCTGGTCTCTTTATTATGTTCCATTGATCTATGTGTCTGTTCTTATGCCAATATCAGACTGCTTTTATTACAGTGGCCTTGTAGTTTGATATCAGGTATTGTGATTTCTCCTACTTTGTTCTTCTTTCTCAAGATTGCTTAGACTATTTGGGGTGTTTTGGTTCTCCTATTAATTTTTGAAATACTTGTTCTAGTTCTGTGAAATATGCCATTGATTTTAAATATGGATTGCATTAAATCTATACATTACTTTGGGTAGTATGCACATTTTAATGATGTTCATTCTTCTAATCCATGAACATGGTATATGCATCCATTTATTTGTGTCTTAAATTTTTTAGTAGTTTTATTTTCTTTTAAATATTTTATCTATTTATTTTTAGAGAGAGGGAAGGGAAGGAGAAAAAGCAGGAGAGAAATATCAATGTGTGATTGCCTCTTGCAAGACCTCTACTGGGGACCTGGCCTGCAACCCAGGCATGTGTCCTGACTGGGAATTGAACCAGCAACACTTTGCTTTGCAGGCCTGCACTCAATCCACTAACCTACACCAGCCAGGGCTGTATCTTATTTTTTTTCTTCAGTATTCTGTAATTTTCCAAGTACAGGTCTTTTACCTCCTTGGTTAGGTTTATTCTTAGGTACTTAATTTTTCTTGTTGCTATAGTAAATTGGATTTTCCCCTAGTTTCTGTTTCTGATATTTCATTGTTGGTGTACAAAAATGCCTTCAACTTCTGAATATTAACTTTGTAGCCTGCCATTTTGCCAAATCATTTATTATGTCAGGTAGTTTCTTGGTAGAGACTATAGGGTTTTCTATGTACATTATCATGTCATCTGCAAATAATGACAGTTTTACTTCCTGCTTTCCAGTATGGATGCCTTTTAATTTTTTTTTTCTTGTCTTTTTGCTGTGGCTAGAGCTTCCAATACTATGTTGAATAAAAGTGGTGAAAGTGAACACCCTTGTCTTGTTTCTGATTGTAAGGGGAAAGATTTAGTTTTTGCTCATTGAGTATTATATTTGCTGTGGGTTTCTCATATATGGCCTTTATTATATTTATGTTTGCTCCCCCTATTCCCACTTTGCTGAGTGTTTTAATCATAAATGGGTGATGAATTTTATCATATGTCTTTTCAGTGTCCCTTGATATAATCATGTGATTTTTGTCTTTAAGTTGTTTATGTGGTGTATTATATTTATTGATTTGCAGATATTTTACCATCCATGTATCTCTGGGATGAATCCGCCATGATCATGGTGAATGATCTTTATAACGTATTATTGGATCCAGATTGCCAATATTTTGTTGAGGATTTTAGCATCTATGTTTATCAGAGATATTGGCCTGCAGTTCTCTTTATTGTGTTTTTACCTGGTTTTGGAATTAGGATAATACTGGCCTCATAAAAAGAGTTTGGGAGTCTCCCTCTTCTTGATTTTTTTTAGAATAGTTTGAGAAAGCTAAGGGTTAGTTCTTTAAATGTTTGGTAAAATTCGCCTGTGAAGGCATCTGGTCCAGGGCTCTTGTGTGCCAGGAGTTTTTTGATTACTGTTTCAGTTTCACTAGTTGATATCAGTCTATTCAGGCTATCTTCTTGTTGTTTCTGTTCTGGAAGATTGTATGTTTCTAGAAATTTGTCCATTTTACCCAGATTGTCCAATATCATAGTATATGCTTGTTCATAGTGATTTGTTACAACCCTTTGCATTTCTTTGGTATCAGTTATTACTTCTCCTCTTCGGTATCTGATTTTATTTATTTGGGTCCTCTCTCTTTTTTTATTAGTCTGGTTAAAGGCTTGTCAATTTTGCTTATCTTTTTTAAGAAGCAGTTCCTGGATTTATTGAGCCTTTGGATTGTATTTTCAGTCTCTATGTCACTTAATTCTGCTCTGATCATGATTATTTCCTTCTTTCTAATCACTCTGGGGTTTGTTTGTTGTTGTTCCTCTAGTTCTTGTAGATGTAGCATTAGGGTATTTATTTGGGATTTTTCTATCTTTTTTAAGTAGGCCTGTGTTGCTATGAACTTCCCTCCCCAGACTGCCTTTACTGTGTCCCATATGTTTTGGGTTGTATGTTCATTTTTATTTGTTTCCAGATACTTTTTGGTTTCTTCCCTAATGTCATTGTTACCCCATTCATTATTTTATAACGTTATTCAGTCTCCATGTATTTACGTGTTTTTGAGTTTTTTCCTCAAGGTTGGTGTCTAATTTCAAGCCATTGTGATCAACAAGATGCTTGATATGGTTTCAATTTTCTTGAATTATTTGAGGCTTGTTTTCTGTCCTACCATGTGGTCTATCTTGAAATTTTTCTATGTGCATTTGAAAGAATGTATATTTTGCTTCTTTGGTGTGAAAGTTTCTCTATATATCAATTAATTCCATTTGATTTAGAGTTTTGTTCAATGCCACAATATCCTTGATGATTCTTTGCTTGGAAGGTATGTCCATTGTTGACAATGGGGTGTCAAAATCCCCTATTATGAGTGTGTTGCTGTTGATATCTTTCTTGAAGTCCTCCAAGATTTTCCTTGTATATTTAGGTGCTCCTATATTGGGTACATATATGTTTACAAGGGTTATATCTTTCTGGTGGACTATTTCCTTACGTATTATGTACTGACTTTCTTTGTCTCTTTTTATGTCCTTTGTTTTGAAGTCTATTTTGTCTGATATAAATATCAGATTTTTCTACCCCAGATTTTTTTTTCAAGTCCTTTTGCTTGGAATATTTTTTCCCATCCCTTCACTTTCAGTCTGTGTAGATCATTTTTTCTGAGGTGGGTCTTTTATAGACAGCATATATGCGGGTCATGTTTTCTTATCCGTTCAGCTACCCTATGTCTTTTGATTGAAGCATTTAAGCCATTTACATTTAAGGTTATTGTTAATAGGTACTTATTCATTGCCAGTTTTTCCCTTTGTTCTTATGTTCCTCTCTTTCTCTCTCTTTTTCCACATCTTCTTAAAATAGTCCCTTTAGCATCTCTTGCAATGCTATTTTGGTAGAGATATAGTCTTTTAGCCTTTTTCATCTGGGAAACTCCTTATTTTGCTTTCCATTTTAAATGAGAGCTTTTCTGGGTAGAGTAGTCTTGTTTGCATGCCTTTGCTTTTCATTACTAGGAATACTTATTGACACTCCTTCTGGCTCTTAGTGTTTCTGTTGAGATATCAGCTATAGCTTTGTCGGAGCTCCCTTGTATGTTACTATCTATTTCTCCCTCACTGTCTTTAAGATGGGCCCTTCATCTTTAAATTTAGCCATTTTAATTATGGTGTCTTGAAGTGGGCCTCCTTGGGTTCCTCTTGATTGGGACCCTCTGTGCTTCCTGGACATGTGTGACTTTTTCTCTCATCAAATTAAGAAAGTTTTCCATCATTACTTTTTCAAACAGGTTTTCTACCCCTTGCTCTTCTTCTCCTTCTGGTATCTTTATGATACCAGCAGTATTACATTTCATGTTTTCCTGCAGCTTCCTTAAACTCCATTCTTTTCGAATCTTTTTTCATTTTGTTGCTCTATCCGGGAATTTTTTTTCTACCTTGACTTCCAGCTCACTTATTTTATCCTCTGCTTTATCTGGCTTTTTTAATCCCTTCTAGTATATTTTTCATTTCAGATATTGTATTCCTCATTTCCTCCTGGCTCTTATAGATAGTTTCTATGCACTTTTTCATGCTGATATAGTTCACAGTAAGTTCCTTGTAGCTGCCATAGAGTTCCTGGTAGTTCACTGAGCTCCTTGAGCATCCTTATAACCATTATTTTGAACTCAACGTCTGATAAATTGTTTGCCTTGATTTTCTTTAGAACTCTTTCTAGGGATTTCTCCTTGCATTTCAACTGGACGTTGTTTCTTTGTCTCCCCATTTTAGGTGACTCTTCTTTTTTGTTTCTGCATGTTAGATTGATGTGCTTTGACTCCCTGTCTTGGTGGGGCAGCCTTCAGTTTTTAGGAGACCTGTGGGACTCAGTGGTGCAGTCTACTTGATTTCCTGAGCTGGGTGTTCTTGGCATGTCCTTTATGCCATTAATGCAGGCTCTCTTATTGTAGTTCTGTTTTGGCTGTTGTTGGATCATTCTTTGACGGGTTATTCTCTCTGTCTGACTGTCTGAGAGTCACACTTCCCACCATACCTTGTATGCTGTTGTTCAGGTGCTGCCAGAACAAAAAAAAATGACTCAGGAAACAAAAACTATGCTCACAGTAATAAATGCCACCCACAACATCACTATCAATAGCAAAGGAGTAAATATTAATAACAGTATAAAGAGATTAACACTATTATAAAGAAGGAAAAATGAATATGAAATGACTGATGGAAAGAAAAATGATTCTGAGAGGGTAGAAGGAGGAGAAATAATATGAGTGGGCAATAGAAACAAGGTGAAGAAAGAAAGAAAATATAATTTACATTGTAATTTTAAAAAGGAGGGAAGAATGTAATATGGAGTAAGAAATGGGAAGAGTATAGTATGAGGTTTGAAATTATTTTTAACAATATTGAAAACATTAGGAACCATATTGGAGAAAATGATCTACCACAGCAATATCAACAGCAAATGAGCAAAGATTAATATCTGTGGAATGGGAAGAAAAATGGAAAATAAAGTAAAAAAGCTTATGAAATGTCTAGAGAAAAGAAAAGTGATTTTGAGAAGACAGAGGGAGAAGAAGTACTAAGAGTGAGGAATTAAAACCAGGCTTAAACAGGGAAAAAGTAAAATTCTAAGTGAAAAAAAAAGAAAGGTCGGGAAGAAAGCAAAATGTAGTAAGAGAGGGGAATGATAAAATTTGAGATTTGAAATACCAAGATAGTGAAGATCTAGGAATAAAATTGAAGAAATGCAACAACAACCACTATATCAACAACCAGTGAACAAATACTGATAAAGGTAGAAAGAGAATAAGGATGTTTTAAGAATAGGAAAAATAATGTGAGATGACTAATAACAAGAAAAATGGTTTTGAGGAGCTGGAGTGGGGAGAAATAGTAGGAGTACAGAATAGAAACCAGTCATAGCCAGCAAGCAAGTAAAATTTAAAATAAAAATAAGAAGAGGAAAGAAGAAGGTAAAATATAACGAGAAGGGAAGAGTGAAATATGAGATTTGAAATAAACTATAATCTAGAAACTAGTGACCTAATAGGCACAAACTTGAAAGACAAGAAATGAATGTTAAAAATCTATGCAGGACAGAAAATAATGCCAATAATGAAGAAGACCATGGTGGAATTTGTCTCCATAGAATCCAGTGTTTACTACTGTTTTCTCTTTCTGGGTCCATCCCTGGTGATGTCAGATGGTGTCCTAGCCTGACCCTAGGCAACCTGTTTGAGACTACAAGGGATTCACAGTCTGTGGCTATCTTCTTCAGATTTGGCTGGTCCCCACTGTTCTGCCCTGCCTGCTTTCCATCAGCCTGTGGCCCAGGAATGGTTCATTTAATCACCTGAGAAGACTACCAGTACCTTCTCCACCTGCTTCCAGAGGGGACCTCTGGTACAATTGGGATGGTGGGAACCCCAAGTCACCCCGGGAGGCATGATTCAGTTTTCAGGGAAGATGGTCAGAATGTCCCTGCTACCTTGCCACCTGACTTGATCTGTCCCAGATTCTTTCCAATAATGTATGGTTTCTGGTGAAGTAGCTGTCCATTTGCTGTGAGGGGCTAATCTATGTAAAAAAGGCAGCTCTTTCCTGCTTGGCACAGACAGCAGCTCTGTATAAGCACTGGGCCTTGGCAGACCTCTGAACACACCTTGCTGCATGTGTCTCTAATCTCTCTGCCCTTCTAGTTTTAGTGAATCAGGGCCCAAGGAGCAGTGTAGCTCCAATAGTGTCTTGTAAAAAAGGCCCTTTCAGAGTTTTTAGCCTTCTCCTGAGGATATGTGGCCAGCAGGGTACTCCTGAGCCTGGCCTTACTGTTCTGCAGACACTGTAATCCTGTGGGTGGGCATTGGGCACACCTGCCTGTGAGGGGGACCTGCTTGGCTGCAGCAAATCTCAGGCATTCTGCTCCTGGCTGTTCTTGTACATGAATGAGTACAGGATCCCTACTGAATCTCTAGTCTCGCCTCAGCTCCTGTCTTATAAGAGTTTCTCTGTGGCTCCCTCACTGTAGCACCCACCCCTGGGTGGCCTGTTCTCCATGTGTACCCCTTCCCCAAAAAGCACAAAGTCTCAGTCAGGGCTGGCCACAGACTGCCAGAGCCTCCAACAGTTTTTAGATAGTTTCTCTCTGGATCTCTTCTGAATGGTGCTGGAGTGATATAACATGGGGTGTTGGGGGGGGTACCCTCACCACTACCTCCAGGCCTGAGGCCTGCTCCTACCATGCTGTTTCTGCAGCCAGCACCACCCCAGCCATCTCTCTCCACCCCTGGAGTTTGCAGCTCCTGAGCCAAACTGCAGCCTCCTCAGTCAGATGCTGTCCCATTGGAGGTTCTCATGACACCTGAAATCAGAGAGGTGATAGCTCCTTCCCCAGTAAGTACCACAGTCCCTGAATCCTGGCTCTTGGAAGCAGCAGGGTGCATGGCCCTGTTGGGGTAGACAGCACAGTGACACATCTGGGTAATGTGGTACAGACGCCCAGAGGCTTCCTCCCAAGGGGAATATTTTAAATTCCTCAAAATGGCTCCCACCCCATATCTATGCCAACAGAAGTGCTGGGTTGGGCGGTGGCCATGGCAGCTGCTCCACTAAGAGAGCCCAGGCTACCTGCTTCTTAGTGTCCTACAGGCAGGAATGCTCTTGCCCACTCACACACATGCTCTGCACATCATCCATGTACACACTCATTCACACTCATTCTAGGCTGGATTTTCAAGTTGATTGTTCTGTGGCTTAGCTGCAAGACTGGTCCAGTACTTGGATTAAGTGGATGGAGCTTCCAGCTACTCCGTAGCCATCTTGGATCCTCTGTTTAGGTCTTCTGTTCATAGCAGTCTTTTTTGATTCTTTGTATTTCTTAGGTGTCAGTTGTAATTTTTCTTCTTTAATTTCTGATTTTATTAATTAGTCCCTCTCTATTTTTTCTTAGTGATTCTAGGTAAGTGTGTGTCCATTTTGATTACCTTTTTAAAAAAATCTACCTGACTGGTATAGCTCAGTGAATTGAGTGCAGGCCTGTGAACCAAAGAGTTGCCAGTTTGATTCCCAGTCAGGGAACATGCCTGGGTTGTGGGCCAGGTCATCAGTGAGGGATGCACAAGAGGCAACCACACATTGATGTTTCTCTTCCTCTCTTTCTGCTCTCTGAAAACAAATGAATAAAATCTTTTAAAAATGCTAAAAATCACTAACAATTTAAAAAAATAAAAATTAAAAATCTAGCTCTTAGTTTTATTGATTTTTGTATTGTTTATTTAGTGAATTTTTCATTTTTTTCTACTGTAATTTTTATTATTTCCTTCCTTCTGCTAACTTACACCTTTGTTTCTTCTTCTTTTTCTAGGTCCTTTAGGTATAAAGTTAGATTATTGAGTTTTTTTTGTTTGTTTCTGGTAGTAGGCTTGTATCGCTATAATTTTTCCTCTTAGAACTGCTTTTGATGAATCACATAAGACTTAGTATGTTTTATTTCCATTTTCATTCTACTCAATGTGTTTTTGGCATTTTATATTGGCAGCATGTTGTTTAATCTTCACACATTTGTAAATTTTGCACTTATTTCTCTGCAAATTATTTTCAGTTTCTTACCATTGTGGTCAAAAAAGATGCTTGATATGGTTTCAATCTTTTAAAATTTATTAAGACTTGCTTGTGGCCTACTGTATGATCTATTCTGGAGAATGTTTCACATGCTCTTGAGAGGAATGTGTATTCTGTTGCTTTTGGATGCAATCTTCTGTATGTATCTAACTACAGCTGTTTTAATGTGTCACTTATGAATGATATTTCCTATTTACTGTCTGTCTGGATGACCTATTATTGATGAAAGTGAGGTATTAAAGTCACCGACTAACATTTTAATATTGTAGTGTATTATTTTATTATTTCTTTCTTTAGTTCTGTTAATATATTTAAGTACTTCTATCTTGAATGCATATATTTACATTTATTAATGTATGTTTGGACTATAATATGCACCACCCCCAAATTTGGGAGGAATAATGGTTGTTAATGCTGCTGTTTAGTTCTGTTTACATTTACATTGGTGAAATATTAGGTTATTTATGTTATTAAATATTTTACCACATTTTTTGCTTCAGAATTTTTTTCCCTATTTTTCTCCTCTAAAACTTAGGTGTGTCTTATGGTCCAGAAAATATGGTGTTTCATTCTGTTTGGATTTTTATTTTATTATTATGTAACGACCTTCTCTTTCTCTTATTACAATATTGAAAACTATTTCTATTTCAGTTCTGAATAACTGCTGTGCAGAGGTTTCCTAGTTGGATGTTTTCATTTGTAGTACTTTATATCATGCCACGCCTTTGCAGCCTTCAAAGTTTCTACTGAAAAAAATTGCTGATAATATTGTGGTGGTTCCTTTGTATAAAATACATCATGTTCTCTTGCTTTTAAGATTCTCTCTTTATCAGTAACTTTGGTATTTAATTATAATATGCTTTTTGTGGGTCCCTCTGGGTTCATTTTATTTGGAACTCTCTGGGCTTCCTTGTTCTGGATGTCTGTTTCCTTCCACAGGTTAGGTACATTTTCAGTCATTACTTATTCAAATAATTTTTCTGCCCCCTTATTTATGTCTTGTTTTCCTATGATGCAACTATTATTCAGCTTGATGATGTCTCATAGGTCCCTTAAGCTACCTCCACTTTTTTATTTTTAATATATTTTATTGATTATGCTATTACAGTTGTCCCATTTTTTCTCCCCTTTATCCCCCTCCATTCTACACCCTCCCCCACCAGCATTCCCCCACCTTAGTTCACGTCTATGGGTCCTGCATATAAGTTCTTTGGCTTCTTCATTTCCTTTAGCATACTTAACCTTCTCCTGCCTATTTTGTACCTACCATTTATGCTTCTTACTTCCTGTACCTTTCCCCCAATTCTCTCCCCTCTCCCTCCCTGCTAATAACTCTCCATGTGATATCCATTTTGGTGATTTTGTTCCTGTTCTAGTTGTTTGCTTAGTTTGTTTTTGTTTTTGTTTTAGGTTAAGTAGTGCATAGTTGTGAGTTCATTGTCATTTTACTGTTCATAGTTTTTATCTTATTTTTCTTAGATAAGTCCTTCAATATTTCATATATTAAGGATTTAGTGATGATGAACTCCTTTAACTTGACCTTACCTGGGAAGCACTTTGTCTGCCTTTCCATTGTAAATGATAGCTTAGCTAAATAGAGCATTCTTGGATGTAGGTCTTTGCCTTTCATGACTTTAAATACTTCTTTCTAGCTCCTTTTTGCCTGCAAAGTTTCATTTGGGAAATCAGCTGATAGTCTCATGGGAACTCTTTTGTAGGTAACCATCTCCTTTTCTCTTGTTGCTTTTAAGATTCTCTCCTTATCTTTCATCTTGGGTAATATAATTATGATGTGCCTTTATGTGTACTTCCTTGGGTCCAGCTTCTTTGGGACTCTCCACAATTCTTGGACTTTGTGGAAGTCTATTTCCTTTGCCAGATTATGGAAGTCTTCCTTCATTATTTGTTCAAATAAGTTTTCAATTTCTTGCTCTTCCTCTTCTCCTTCTGGCACCCCTATGATTCAGATGTTGGGATGTTTAAAGTTGTCCTGGAGGTTCCTCAGCCTCTCCTCATTTTTTTTAAATTCTTTTTTCTTCATTCTGTTCTGGTTAAATGTTTATTTCTTCATTCTGGTCCAAATCATTGAGTCCCAGTTTCCTTCCCATCACTGTTAGTTTCCTGTACATTTTCCTTTATTTCACTTTGCATAGCCTTCACTTCTTCCTCTATTTTGTGACCATATTCAACTATTTCTGTGAGTATGCTAATTACTAGTGTTTTGAACTCTGCATCTAATAGGTTAGCTATCCCTTTTTTTCCAGTTTTTGTTTATTTATTTTCAGAGAGAGGGGCAGGGAGAGAGAAAGAGAGGGAGAGAAACATCATTATGTGGTTGCCTCTCTCATGCCTGCAAATGGGGCCCTGGCCCACAACCAGGCATATGCCCTGACTGGGAATCGAACCAGCAAACCTTTCATTCATAGTCCTGCATTCAATCCACTGAGCCACACCAGCCAGGGCTGATAGATTAGCTATGTTTTCATCACTTAGTTCTATTTTTGGAGCTTTGATATGTTTTTTCATTTGGGCCATATTTTTTTTTATCTCAGTGCACCTGTTACTAGTAAGGAGCAGAGCCTTAGATATTTGCCAGAGTGGGCAACCCACGTCACTCAGTTGTGGTGTTGTATGTGGGGGAGGGGTCTGAGAGAGAACAATGGCACTTGTTCAGCTCTCAGCTGGTTTCCAGTCACTTTCCCCGATGCCCACAAGCAAATTGGGCCCTTCTGGTGCTGATTCCTGGGAGGATGGGTTTGGTTTTGTTCTAGGACTCTGTGGGTCTCTCCAAAAAATGCTCCTGTGAGGCTGGGAGTTTCTCCCACCACCTCTACCTCCAGAAGTTTTGACAATTAGAGGTTTTGAGTTTTTATTTCCCCATGTTGGAACCCTGGGTTATGTAGTCTTTCTTCCTCCCCAGTTGTTCTTCATGGTTTATCCACATGCAAATGTAGGACTTCCTGGTCCATCAGCTGCCACCTCACCTGCTCTGATCCTCCAGCTGCCACCTCGCCACAAATCCTCTCTGCCCCAGCTGTCCATCTCTAACAGTCTGGATGAATGTTTCTTCTTTAACTCCTTGGTTGTTGGATTTCCATACAGTTCCATTTTCTGGCAGTTCTGGTTACCTTTTGTTTTTAAATTTGCTGTTGTCCTTCTTTTAGTTGTGTGAGGAGGCAAAGTGTATCCACCTATGCCTCCATGTTGGCCGGAAGCCCTGCCATCTCTTCTAAGGGTAAAAGTGATGCCGTCTTCCTGAAAAGGAAGCAGTTTTGCTCTTACTTTGTCAGGCAAAAAGTCCAGCTATTTATAAGATTCACTTGACAAACAGGAAATTTCAGATGTAAGAGGATTTTTTATTATGAAGTCTAGGCATGATAATCCTGGTGTATTCACTGAAGGATCTCCAACTCCCACCACATGTTTGGTCTGTGTCTGGCCCAAAGTGAAAGTGACTTCAAAGGAACAAACTAAAAGTAAGAGAGTTCAAACACCAGGTATCTACAACCCTATGATGATGATGTTCTGAAAAAAGCTCTGCTCTGACCACCTTAACTTCTAGCTTTCATCTCTTCTGTAACAGTGGCCAAAAGAATTCACTGCAGCCTCGAGATAACTAGCTCTCCTTTCCCAAGCTATCTCCACTTTTTAATATTTTTTTTCTTTTTTTGCTGCTCTGATTGGGTGAGTTCCACTACTGTGTCTTCCAGCTTACTGATCCTTTCTCTGCATGATCTAGTGTTGAACCCCTGTAGCATACTTTTTACTTTTTTTTATTCTTCAGCTCTATAACTTTTGTTTTGTACTTCCATTAATGACACAGAGACAAGTAACATACCTGGTAAAGAATTCTAAGTAATGGCCATAAAGATATTCACCAAACCCAGGAGGAGGATGGGTGAAAATATCAACAAACAGATAGAAAATATAAACAAAAGCTAATGAATTGATCACTACTAAATCAGCCATACAAGAAGTGTTAAAGTGAATTCTTTAAAGTGAAACAAAATAGCACTAATCACTAACAGGAAAACATATGAATGTATAATTATCACTGGTAAATGTAAATACATAGTAAAATTCAGAAAGTGAATGCCACACTCACTCTGGTGAGTTTGCTTATGGGAGTATTGTGGATGTGGTTGGGGCTGTTTGCCTACCACTCCTAGAGGAGCTGCTCATGGGAGTGATGTGGGAATGAGGATGAAAGGCTGTTAACCTGCTATATCTGGTGGGGCTGCTTGTGATAGTGGCATGGGGAAAATAAGGGCCTCTTACTGACCACTACCAGTAAGTTAAAATAAGAGTGCAAAAATGACATTACCTGCACTGATGCTAGCATGGTAGAAGAAGAATGTAAAAATGGCTCTTACCAATGCCTCTTTCTCCAGAGAAAGTCTCAAAAGATTTTTTCCTCTCTGGAAGATGCGTTAAGAATAGGAAATGAACCTTCTGCCCTGGCCCAGTTTGTTGTAGCATCATCCCATGCACCAAAAGGTTGCGGGTTTGATCCCAGTCAGGGCACATACCTGGGCTGTGGGTTTGATCTGTGGTCAGCATGCATATGGGAGGCAACCAATCTCTCTCACAAACACATATTGATGCATCTCTCTCTCTCTCTCTCTCTCTCTCTCTCTCTCTCTCTCTCTCTCTCTCTCTCTCTCCCCCCCACCCTTCCTCTCTCTCTAAAAGAAATTAAAAATTGTCCTTTTGTCAAGATGAAAGATAGAAGAAAGAAAGAGAACCCCTTTCACATATGGTTCAGGCTCTTTCAAACTGATGTTTTTGTGATGGGTCCTGGGGCAAATAACTCTGTGCATGAGTCCTTTAAGAGCAGGATTTTTATTTCCTACATCATTATGGTTCTCTTGGATATAAGCCCCATTGATTTACAAAGCCAGATATTTTGGGGGGCTTGTGTTTTATAGGTTCAATGTTGGGTTGCCTAATGTGGGGTACAAATCTCTTGCTCCTCAGGAAGTAGCTCCATCTTTTGTGAGATACTTCCTGATTTGAGTCACCACACTGGGGATGGGGATTTTGATGACAGCATGTCTCTTCCTCTCCTACCTATCTCAATATGGCCATTTCGTCCTTTCTTTGGAGTAGCTATTCCACTAGTTCTGAGGTTCTTTTCAGTGGGAACTGTTCTGTATGTAGTTGTAGATTTATTGTATCTGTGGGAGGAGGTGAGGTCATGATTTTCCTGCGCTGCCACCTTGGACCACCTCTCATTCTTCCCATTTTTTAAAACATAGTATTAGAAGTCCTATCTAGAGCAATTAGGCAAGAAAAAAATAAAAGGCATTCAAATAAGAAAGAAGTAAAATTGACACTATTTGCAGATGGCATGATATTAAATATATTAAGCCCAAAAAGTCCACAAAAAAACTGTTAACTAGTAAATAAATTCAGTAAGGTTGTAGGATTCAAAAGCAATATAAAAAATCTGTTGCATTTCTATAAACAAACAACAAACTATCAGAAAGAAAACTGTCCCATTTACAATTTCTTAAAAATAAAATATCAAGGAATTAATTTACCTGTACACTGAAGACTAAAAGACATTGATGAAAGAAATTGAAGGAAGCACAAAAAAATGGAAAAATGTTTCATTCTCATAGATTAGAGAATGAATATTTTTAAAAATGTACATTGTACCCTAAGCAATTTAAGATTCAGTGCAATCCCTATCAAAATACTAATGGCATTTTTTCACAGAAGTAGAACAGAACAAATAATCCTATATTTTGAATGAAACCACAAAAGTCCCCAAATAGCCAAAGCAATCCTGAGAAAGAAGAACAAAGCTGGAGACATCACACTTCCTGATTTCAAACTATACTACAAAGTCATAGTAATCAAGACATTATTGTGTTAGTATAAAAACAGACACATAGATAAATGTGATAGAATAGCAAGCCCAGAAGTAAACTCATACATATATACTCAATTAATTTATAACAATGGTAGACAATAACATGGAGAAAAGAGAATCTCTTCAAATGGGGAAAAAATAAATAAATTGTGCTGGGAAAACTAGACAGCCACATGCAAAAGCATGAAACTGGA